>NC_142800.1:80024686-80153207 GCF_049724085.1 Artemia sp. Qi Xiang Cuo
CCCTCCCTAAACCCAAAAAACAACAGTTTAAATATTGTAAACGTAATAAGAAATCACGCTTTGCGATCCATTTGTCTAACAAAGGCCCGTTTGTCTGGTTTCCTTGTACGGTCTATAGCTGTGGTTTATTTATAATGCACAAGTACCGAAAAATTTATATTCGTTTTGATTATTTTTTTTTGGAAACCGCTTAACATTTTGAGTTGGGTAACCACATAAAACATATTCAAATAGCTTAATCCTATAATGTTGAGAAATTTTGCTTTTCTTTTTTACATTCGTAATTCAAAATCTATAAAAAATGATAGAACTTGTATAAAATATTTCTTTTGTGGGTTAAAAGGTTAGCTCCAAGGGGATTTGATAGCAGGGGGAGGGCGGGGGCGGTGGTCAGCAACCTGATCGCGGTGCCCCTGCTTGTGCTAATCTAAGCTGACCAGTTCGTTGCAACGTGTTGCACCGGAATCATACTCTAAAATCTGGTTGATAATTTGCCTGTCTAAGAAATTTGTCTGAGTTTCGTAAAAAGGGGGAAACAACCCCTAAAAGTCAAAGATTTTAATAAAACTCATACCATCAAATTTGTCGTTCTTGGCGAATACCAGCCGGAAAATCCCCCGGAAAATACCTCCCCGCGGAAAATACCCCCCCCCCCACGGGAAATACCCTCACGGAAAATCCCCTCCCCCCCAAAAAAAATACCCCCGTGGAAATTAAGGCTTTTCAAATTTCAAATTATCAACCAGGTTTTAGAGTATGAAGGGGGAATGGGGTGAATGGTAAGGGGGATTTCAAAAACTTAGAATGACCTTTAAAAATCTGTGAGTTATAGCAATGGAACCTTGCAAAATAGATCTTCTGTTTAAATGAAGTACAACAAAATTGTTTTCAGCTTCAAAACTTTGCTCAATCCCAACTTATCAAGGAGGCACACTTGTTCCTCTTTAAAGAGGCGACCCACCACAATGTTAAGCGATTTCCGGTCCTGGCGGTCGCAGAGAGACGGCGGTGATCGCATTTTTTAGCCTAAGCTCAAACTAAGAAACCTGCAAAATTTTCGACTTTATCTTCATGGGGGAAAGTGGACCGGAATTTTCGACCCTCCCGCCACAGCCATTTCCTGGAGTTACTTCAGTCTGCATAATTATTTCATTTAATTACATTTAAAACGGATGAGCTTTTCATTTTTACCTAAGAAAATAGCTGGCACTTCATTTTTCTTCATACCGAATAAACCATTAAGTGTTTTTTGTTTCATTGTAATTGAAGTGTTCTCATGTGAAGTGTTCATCATTTATTTTTCAATTTGATAAATTTACTGCTTTTAGATGCAGTTTATAATTTGACTAATATTAGGTATTTATGAGGTTATAATTTGGAATGAATCCTTAAAAGAAAAAATGAATAATATCCAAAAGAGCAGCCAAAAGCAATAAAAAAGCAGCAGTTCAGCCTCAGCCTACATGACATATATTCTATAAAGAAGCCAAAAAAAACTTTAATATGTATTTTTTTTAAATTGTTATTAAAAACCAGTTTTTAATACAAGGAAGGCTTTTTAGGAATCCAAAAGAGCAAAAAAAAAACAATCAATATCAAAGTCGCCCGTTTCAACTGTTTTAAAGGTGACAAAATAGATATAGGCAAAGGGCATTATGGAAAAAATTAAGATTCTAAGTTCAAAGTTATATTCGAAGCTTTTACCCAGATAACTGACGAATTTTGTGATACGGTATTTGAAGTTTTGTATGCAGTAATGCTCGATAAAAAAACTACTAATTTTGATAATTATTTATGTTAAGAATAAATAGCTAATAGATACTTCAACTACTCGTATTATGCAAGGGTTCTGAAAAGCCAAACCCTTTCGTTTCTACCAGATTTCTACTTCTCTTGATGAATAACGAAGAAGACCAGTTTCCAGCCAGCGACTTGTGAAGTTTTGAACTCATGAATAGACTCGAATCTGTTATAAATTTAAGCTGTGATTTGAGAAAGACTGATGAAAACATTAATGTTTGCGGTCAACATTGATCGCGCTGGCGGCGCGCCGCCGTCATCTTACCAGCGGCGCGGCGGTGGCACGGTGGCGGTGCGCTGTTTTGGCCCCACCGCCTCCGGTCTTCCCTTATCGGCGCGGCACCTGGGGCCGCGCCGATCTAGCTGTGTTAATCATGGAGATATGTTCACTTGACCTTTGAAGTATTTTGAACAAAATGGCCGTCTCAAATTTTTTTTCAGATGCCTATGAAGCAAAAAGGGTGAGGGAAGGGGGCTGTATAGTAAGTATGACGGCACTAGACCCTTAAGATCCAAACCGGCGGTGCTGATCTCCGTTTCGTGGCCCTTCAGCCAGGAAGTGCAATGGGGGGCTGGGGGCCAGCCATCCTGTGCTTTCGCGCACCCTTCCTGCTTACCTTCCCCAGATTTCTCCAGGTACCCATTTAGAGCTGGGTTGACTCTGGCTAAGCTAACAGGGTCACACCACTGACCCGCGTCCCAAACCAAGAAACTGGCCACGCCAGGGATCGAACCCGTGTCCCTTGGACAAAGAAATCTCAACCCAGCGCACGTCCACTTAGCCAGACGGCTGGTTGCTCCCCCAATCACTTTTGACTCTTAAGAGGGTGCTAGAACTTTCAATTTATAATCGAATGAGGCCCCTTCGATGTTTAGTTGACCTACCCTTTGAAATTAAGTGCTTCTGGGGAAAAAAATATAAAAGTAATACATTGAAGCCTTATGGCTCTTTACTATAGGTAACAGTAGAGCGGGGGGTTTTGTCATCTTCAAAGGCAAAGTTATTTTACCTTTAGTCTATGTTGAACAAGATGGCTATTTAATTTTTTTATCAGATGTCATTAAAGGTGGGCAAATAAACAGAGCATAGGAAGAGGGCTGGTTAGTCTCCAACCACATTTCAACATCCTCTTCAACATGCCCTGAGGTTAAACTTAATAACCTCAGTCGTTCTTAAGATATAGCATATACGCCTTTTTTATATAAAATCGATGGCTATATTCTCTTTTGATTTAGTTTAATACACCCCTCAAAAAATCTAAAAGTTATTCCCAGAGAAAATGATTCTTACCCTAGGGTCATGGGGGCAATGGCATCCCCGGAGGCATTTAATTAGATAAACTATAATTATAGGTAACAGATCTTATATGTAAACAATGGACAACCTGCATAGCTTCCAGCTGTTACTAAAGGAGCTGTGTGGGGTTTTGCTGGACTATTCGTAACACAATGGTTATATCAATAATTTTGATTGAACAGGTTTGGGAGACGACAGCTAAGAAGTACGTGGGAGAGGGGCTGGTAGCCCTCACACCGCTTTTCAATACACCCCTCTACAAACCCTGAAAGTTTAAACTTAATGCCCAAAGCTGTTCCTAAGACACAAAATATTCCCCTTTTTGATAAACTATATGTATATAGTGTCTTGATTTAGTTCAATATATCCTTCGACATTCCTGAAAAATTCAACTAAATACAAATAGCCTTTCCGAATCAAACAATTCGTGGTAACAAACTGTAGGTAAGGAGCGACCTACCTCAATAGTAACCGAAACTCTAAAAAAAGGAATTTTGATACCAATAAATACATCAAAAGAATTGGATTTTATACTGATTTTAAATATACAAGTTTCAGTAAGTTTAGTCATACCCATCAAAGAATACGAGCCTGATAAAATTTGCCTGATTTTTGAAAACACCCCCTAAAAGTCTATTAACCAGCTACCGCCCTCTATTTAAATGTTATTTCGTGTTTTAGCTATGTGCTATATTGAACTAGCAAGACTGACTGACCGGTCGCTTGCATTGTTAACCCCCGTACTTTCTTTTTTTTTTTTTAGCCATTAAATAGCACTGTTACTTTTCTTACTGTCACTTTTTAGTCACTTTTCAATGACTTTTATAAAGCCATCAAAAACTTTAACAAATGTTTTTGATAAAGTGAAAAGTTTTTTAGTACTTTTGAAAAAGCGTCTTATTGTTCTAATTAAACGGCCCTTGTGATTCAGGAGTCATTATTAAAGAATTGGGACAAAATTCAAAAACTTTAGCGTAAAGAGCGAAGTATTGAGGAAGAGGCAATCCTTCTCAAATATGGAATAATTTCTGCTCTTTTTAAGTTTTAGTGTTGCTACTTACTGTCATTTGAAAAAACATGTTTTTTTTATTTAATTTATGATCGTTTTTTAAATAATGCCAGAAAACCTGGCCCCACCTCCACGAAAAAACCCCCTCCCCATGGAAATATCCTCTAGACAATTCAATCCCACTGAAAATTTACCCCGGTCAAATACTCTTAACCACTCTGCGCGTAAAATTGAGATAGAAAAGAGAAAACAAGACATATGAAAAGAATTTTGTATAAGAATTCTGGCAAATTCCCCCAGTGCATAATTTCCCCTGACAAGTTCACTCCCTGAAAACTTCCCTCTCCATGGAAAATTCCCCCGTGGAAAAACCCCCAGCAGAAAATTTGTCCCCTCCCCCACTCGAAAATGTATGCCTGCTTCCCAGTAACAAATACTAGACCCAAACAATGGGCAATTTTTTTTATAACTAAAATACCTTTCCCCTGGGGCTGGGGGGGGGGGTTTATGTTATACCCAAAGGCATAGTTATTGGGCTTTTCAACTGGGATGAACAAAATGGCTATCTCAAAATGTTGATCAGACGATTTTGGGGAAAAAGGGGCGGGAGAGGGGGCCTAGTTGCCCTCCAATTTTTTATTGTCACTTAAAAGGTCACTAGAACTTTTAATTTCCGTTTGAATTAGCCCTCTTCCGATATTCTAGGACCACTGGGTCGATACAGTGACCCCTGGAAAAAAAAAACACGTATCTGTGACCTTTCTTCTAGCAAAAAATATAAAATTCCACATTTTTGCAGATAGGAGCTTGAAACCTATATAGTGGGGTTCTCTGATACGCTGAATCTGATGGTGTGATTTTTATTGAGGTTACTTGACTTTTAAGGGCTGTTTCCCTTTTTTTTGAAAATCAAGAAAATTTCCTCAGGCTCGTAACTTTTGATGGGTAGAACTAAACTTAATGAGATTTATATATTTGAAATCAACACAAAAATTCTTTTGACATATCTATTGGTATCAAAATTCCGTTTTTTAGAGTTTCCTTTACTATTGAGCCGGGTCGCTCCTTACTTACAGTTCGTTACCACGAACTGTTTGATAAGAACTAAAAATTTGAATTACCTCTTCTCCGGTTCTTTTTCTTCATGATTGCTCGGCTTCTCATGAGTTTCCCTTATCAGGTCCACAGAATTAATCTCTTTCCTTAATTCAGCTATACTAAGTATATGCGGGAATAAAGGGTCAAGAAAACCTTCTTGTACAATATACTGCACTTTTTTTTCTAGAGTAGCGTGCATCTCATCTCCGAAGTTATATCTCAGCTTCTTCTTGACTTCCCGAATTTGCGATATAGTCATTTCCCAGTCATTTTTCTCTTTTGAATTTGAAAGACTTATCAGCTTCAAAGTATTTAACAAGACGGTTAAGACATCTGAAGTAGAGGCTTCTTTGGTCATCGTTAACTGGTGGAATACAACAATTATATTAATTACTAACTGCACAAGCGTTCAGTTTAATCTTTCACGAGCTTTCCCATTCTAAATCAGGTACACACAGAAAAAATTCCTACCTTATATTGTTAACTCCATTTAATGTTGCAGTGAAAGCGATTTGAAATTTGAATTTCTTTAGTTGGTTGACGTTAGTTCGGAAGTTCACTTTTTATAAATTTTGTTTTCAACGTACCTAGCCCCAAAAAAAGCGAAAATTTTTCCTCCGCCGGTAAATAAAAGTAAATAAATGGAAAATAACGGAAAAGCCGTGGAAAATGGACAGATAAAATGATAGTTCGGAAAAATTTTGCCTAAAACAAAGGAAACAAAGGAAACTAAAACAAAAGGGACTAAATGCGCCTATAAATATAATTTGTTGGTGTTATTCTGGTAAGAATGAAGTACGAATGCTGTTGCCATTGTCACTGGTTTAGAAGAGAAATACTCTTGCAAGATTTACACACGATGGGGTGCTTCTTTACACCTTGAACCTGTGGCATCAATTTTAGGGGGCTAGGGGGGATATACCCTGGATATTTTGCACCTAGAATGCGTTTTTTATATTTTTATGAACAAAACTGGAAAAATATAACAAAATTCCACCGTAGATCTTGAAAATGAATACTGCCAAGCTGCATTGTCGGGAATTAATTCTGCTGCCCCAAACCAGATAAACCTATCACAAGCCCACAGTTCAGCTACGGTTTATCCTCAGGATAAACCTTAGAGATTTTTGAAAATTCCTTGCTTTTCTAAAACCGTTTATATCTCCATTTCTGAATCACAGAAATAGTTTAAACTTTGTTTACCTGTCCTCTTTTTTAAATAAAGAGTTTAAAAAAAATTAATAATTCTATATGAAGTGAAACCTTTTTTTATATATCATACTTCTTTGGCATTTCCCATGTCTTTAATAGTAATGGCTGCTGTAATTTTTTTTTTTTTTTTTTTAGCTACTGTCAAAATTTTATTTAGTCACCGGTCATGGGCCTGACCTATCTGAGATGGAATTGGAGACCAGCTGAAAAATTACTCTGCGTAAACAAGTCTTACAGTGGTTTCAGAAGCACTAAGTACGGAACTGCCACCTCTAGCAGTTTATCAATATTTGTAAAGATTTTTTTTCTGATTTTGTAGTGATTTTCGATTTGACTTGGGATTCTGAAAAGGGAGAGGGTAGGGGGCACACCCCCCTTATTTGTGAAAAAAACCTTATTGCTTCTATTTAAATGCTATTTCGTGTTTTAGTATGTCCTATATTGAACTAGCAAGACTGACTGACGAGTCACTTGCATTGTTCCCCGTACTTTTTCTTTTAGAGCCATTAAATAGCACTGTTACTTTTCTTACTGTTACTTTTTAGTCACTTTTCAATTAATTATATTTGAAAAATTAATTCTGCCCTTATTTTGGAGAATCATAAATATACTGATAGTAAACAACCTTTTTTTGAAATGTGAAAACAATTCCTCTCCGCTGTCTTGCCCGCGGTGATGAACTCATGATCACTGAAAGGTTAGGTCTGAAGGGTTCAGTCAAAACTAGGCATCAGCTCGTCAGTTTATCTCTTTTGTTGTTGTGAATCCGTAATAAAATAAGGAGTAAAAAGCGACAAGAAACTCTGGGTTTTTTTGCGGTGAAAATTCGGAAGGAAAGTGAAGTAACATCAGTGCAACAAACTGGCAATAATATCAGTGCTCAAAGTGTCGGGTTATTGGGCATGATTTCCCCTACCTGTGACAATCTTTCAGAAACAAGTGGAACAATAAATGACACAGGTCAACATGAAAGAGTGGTCTGCATCCCCGAACCCGCTGCAGGTTCCAGTTGCAGTCTAGAATCTCTCTCAGGTATCTCTACGACGCATCATGACCAACCAGCTCAACCTATCCGGCTTGCACTTCTAAGGGAAGGAAATTCAGTGTACGTTACGTTAAGACTGACGAATGGATTAAACGCTCATAAAACTTGGATTCTGTGTTTTGTTTTGCTTGCTATAATTTATCTAGTGAAAACTGCTGGAAAAAGGGCTTTCATCGAGACAGGATTTTGTAAGTGGAAAGTCAGTTCTTCTCTATTGAATCAACATGATGGTGGTAAAACATATAGTAATTGTGTGTCACCACGGGCGGAATTTAAGATAATTAGTACTGATACTTCGAGATCTGTAGCGAAGAGCTTAAGTCGGTCGAGATCTCAGAGGTGCAAGAAAATAGAGATTATATGGAAATACATTTTTCGCACTATTTGCTTTCTTGGCCGCCAGGATCTTCCTTTTAGGAGTCATGACAAATAAGAAACATCAGCAAACCAGGTTACTTTCTTTGGACTGACAAAGGAAATACCTAAAGGGGATGAAAATCTGAAGACCAAGTTACAGCGTCGATTTTGTCATTATAGCAGCCGCGTCTTTTTATACCGTCCCGCCTATAGATTTTACCTAGTTTTCACTGATTGCCTGAAGAACATCAGCAAACTTTTGGAATTTTTCACTGTGGTGCAAAGACTTTTTCGCAGTGGATATCAGTAATTTACAAAGTGATTTACAAATGAAGGTGATAGATTTGCAAAGTGATACCAAACTTAAAATAGCTTTTAAGGAAAAAACCAACTTAGTGGATATCTGTAGAAGTTTGCCTTCTGAAAACTACAAGGAATTAAAAAGGTTTGCTGAGCAATTAATTACTATGTTTGGTAGTACATATAATTGTGAGCAAACTTTTACAATTCTGAACTATCGAAAAAACAAACACTGTTCTCGGTTATTGGACATACATTTAGACGCAATATTACACGTCTCTATTACAAAATTGGAAGCTAATGTAACAAAAAAAAACTTGCAAGTCAAATGCAACAACGAAAATCTTATTGATTGTATTAACTACAATAAATGTAGTAAAAATATACATTAAGCGTTTTATTTTCAAACCTAAAATATTTGTATATAAATATTGTAGATAAACTGGTGGCTTTCTTGGCCGCCAGGGTCTTCTTTTGAGGGGTCATGACAAATAAGAAACATCAGCAAACCAGATTACTTTCTTTGGACTGACAAAGGAAATATCTAAAGGGGATGAAAATCTGAAGACCAAGTTACAGCGTCGATTTTGTCATTATAGCAGCCCCGTCTTTTTACACCGACCCACCTATAGATTTTACCCAGTTTTCACTGATTGCCTGAAGAGCCTCAGCAAAATTTTGGAATTTTTCTCTGGGGTCCAAAGACTTTACAAACTGATGTCATTCAGCAACATTTGACATGAACTATTTATGGAATTCCAATGTATTAGCGGACAAAAATTGTCGAAGCTTGAGAGGACCGTCCAAAGTCGCTGGTTTTACACATGCCGTTCTATTTACAAGGTGAAGGCCAGATTTGATTGTACTGGTGCTGTGCTAGCTCCAGTCTTTAATATTTCTGACGGTAGGGAAGCGTGTGAAGCAAAACGACAACTAGAAAAAATCATCTTGGCCTCTTTTCTCTCAATTTCACATAGAATGGAAAAAGTGTTAGTCATTGTAAATTGCTTGTCAGAGCAGCTTCAAACAGAAAGTTGGCTGATTTATAAGCCACTTGAACTGATTTCTGGGACATGCGAGACACTCTAAAAGCTGAGAAATGATCACAAATAAAAACATAAGGAAAACAATAACCAAATCCTTGGCTTTACATGATATCCAGAAATCAAAGTCTCCAAAATCCTAAACCAGTGCTCGAACACGAGATCCTAATTCTAAACACGAGAAGTCAAGCCATTTCCACTCGTTTCAAAGACTCTTTCAAATTCAACAACCGGTAAACGGACATCAGTCAGCCAGTCCTGATTGAATTGGCTAACTGATATTCCTTTTACCGGTAAATTTCTGTACTTTGAGGTAAAAGACCGTTTCACGAGCCAGATGGACAGACGTTGCATGCAAAATACGCCTCTGCTCGACGCTTTATCTGCTTTCTTCCCTTCAAGCTTTGATTTCCTCGAATTTTCTAAAGTAAAAAGGGATATGTGTCATTATAAAGTGATTCTTGATGTTGATGAATATGCTCCAGAATCCCAGCTTTCTCCGGCAAAGCTGCATCTTTTAAAATGTGATACTTTAAAAATGGATCTAGTCCGAACTATCAAAATTTTATCCGACCTCTCAATCGTTTATTCTGCAGTGCTAAAACTGATGAAGCTAGTTGCTTCTTCGCCTGTGACCACTGCCAGTAATGAACGATTTTTCTCGGCATTAGGGCGCGTGAAGGATTATCTGCAATCGACAATGGGAAATGACAGACTCAGTAATCTCATTATCAAGGCCGTTGAAAAAGAGGAGAAAATAGATATGGATAGATTAGTCGACGATTTACCCGAACAACAGTGACCGCTGCCCTCTGTTTTAAGTATGTTCTGTCATGTTCTTTTTTTGTACCTTCATTGAAAAATGGGGGGAAATCCTTGCCCCCCTACATTTTCATGAATTGGTGCCACTAAATGGACACTTTTTTTTTTGGGGGGGGGGTCTTCCTGTAGGCATATTTTATACTAATGAAAAATATTGTCTGAATACAGCACCGTTCACACAATGTATAACGTCATTGCAATATTATCATGTACCTTTTTTGCTATTTAAATGCATTTGAATGTTTTGTCTATCACAGGAAAAAGGTTTTTTTCGAAATTGAGGCTCTAAAGTGTAGTCAGCTGAAGGGTGCACGTCCCAGCCATGACCCACCAAAATATTGCCATGCCCCACCAGTGGGGTATTCGCCACACGTTGTGAATCCCATGTCTAAAGGGTATATTATCACTGGTATCTTAAACAAGCCACAGATAAAAGATTCAATTATATTCATGAAAATAAAAATACTTAAATGACACTTATTTCTTTAAGTATTTTTTTTTCGAATGGCGTTTTTTTTGCTTTTCACTTACTAAGGTAATTGGAAGGAGGGGTGCATAAGAAAGGGAATGTAAATCTCTGGTCAGGGATTTTCGATCTTGTAGATTATTAATTAAAAAAAAATACCAATGGCACTTGCTTGCGAGTGGTGGAACACTCCGAAACTTGACATTTTATTATATTTTGGCGTTTCATGCAAGAAAATGCATGTTCCACAAAGTATGAGGTGCAGTTTTCCGCTCAAATAGAAATGCCTAGAAGCCATAGAATATAACAAACCAACACGATTAGTTGGAAAAAATGGCAGAGTTAAAAAAAAAGGCAAAACAATATATATATATATATATATATATATATATATATATATATATATATATATATATATATATATATATATATATATATATATATATATATATATATATATATATATATATATATATATATATATCACATGCGAAATATATACGCATGCGATGATTTCACGAATTCATCAGAGTTCAGGAAGACTAGTCATATATATATATATATATATATCATATGAAGCTAAGAGAGGAAAGGAAATAATAAATGATAAATAAAACCAAAAAGGGTGAGAAAACGAGGATTTTGTCAGCCACTGGTAAAATATGAAGACGAAAACCAGCGAATATTTCGATTAGGACCTCCGCCAAGTCGTCCTCAGTGCTAAAAAAAAAAAAAAAAAAAAAAAAAAAAAAAAAAAAAAAAAAAAAAAAACTAACAAGAATCTAACCTTTTAGAGTTCACTCTACAAGATCTGAACAAACACTGAATGAAAGATCAAACCCGAAACCAATGAAAAAAAGGATTTACCGAAGAGATTGTGCAAGGATGTTTTGCCTAGCAATACTTTTTGCTCTTCTGCCATTGCGGTTTTCACTAGATATTTTAATAGGTTCTCTTAAGTTTAATTGGGTACAAATATCAAAAGAGTGTTTTAGTATTAAATTGTTATAAATTGGGCTTAATGAAATGTCTCCGGTGTCCCTATTTATATACATATTCCTGTTTATATATATATATTTTTTTTATCTCAATTACCTCTTTGAAAGATTGCGGTAGGCCATTTACAGTAGATATTAAAGTCACCTTCTCAAAAAGAACAAGATGTGTAGGATTTTTGAAAATATGCTGTGCCAATGCGGAATAAGAGTTGTCATCTTGATTTTTCAATCTCAGGGACTTATCTGTTGAAGTTTTGTGTTCATGCAAACGTTCACCAAGTTGTTGATGGGTCCTACCAATGTAAAATTTCCCACATGAACACGGGACTCTGTAGACACCACTACCCAGTACATGGTCAGTTTTATCTTTTCCTGAGTTGAAAAAATATTCAACTTTTTGTTTACTTTTGAAAGAAACAGAGTGATTGCGTTTATTTAAAATTCGTTTATTTAAAAGTTTTGAAATGTATAGTAGAGTGGTGAAAGTTTTTTTCTCAATTGCCTGAACGATTGAATCAAGGGGGACGGCCTCCCTATTTTCTTGCTTTATCTTTTTTAATCGTCTATCTATGATATTTTCAATAAGGTTTATTGGGTAGCCATTGCAGAATAAAATATCTTTGATATAATTTAATTCAGAATTTACATGATTAAGTGAACAGATTTTTAAAACTCTGTCGACTAAAGAGACTATTACCCGTCTTTTAACAGAAGGAGGGTGATTTGACGAGAAGTGTAGATACCGATCATTATGGGTCGGCTTTCTGTATATAGAAAATTCAAGGCTAGGAGTATTTTTTATAATCAAAGCATCCAAGCAAGTCAGCTTTCCTGAATCTTCTAGTTCCATTGTGAACTGGAGGTTTGAATCAAAAGAAATCAAATGTACCAAAAATCTCCAAGAGAGTCCTGTCCATGTTCCCAAACAGAAAGGATATCATCAACGAAACGAAACCAGAGGGAGTGTTTCAAGCGGAAGCTATTCAAAGCAGATTGTTCTATGAAATCCATGTAAAAATTTGCCAAATAAGGAGATAATACAGTGCCCATGGACAGGCCAAAAATTGAAGGAAAAAATTATCTCGAACTTAAAATACGAAGAAAACTTGTTGCGAAGACGAACAAGCGTCATTATTGTGTCAATTTCTAAAGTATTTCAATCTGACCAAGCAGAATTTTCCTATAATTTTCTTTGTAAGACCTGTTCACATTTATGGATATCGCATGGAGTGTACATAGAAACTGCATCGAAACTAGATAAGATGTTTTTTCCGTTATTCTTTGAAATTTTAACTTCTCAACAAAATCTATAGAATTTTTTATGTAAGATTTGTTTGTGCTTAAAAGAGGCTTAAAATGGTGGCCAAGAACTTTCCTACACCCGTATCTGAAGAACTAAAATATGCCATAATAGGACGTAATGGAGTATCTTTCTTATGGATTTTAGGCAAACCATAAAACTTTGGGGCTGAAGATCTCCTGGGGTAGAATTTTTTGTACATTTGAGGGGTAATTAGTCTACTGTCTTTTAAAATTACTAATTCTTTTCTCAACTGATGTGTGTATTTGTCTGTGGGATCACTTTTTGTTTCTTTGTAAGTATTTTTATCCATTAAAAGGGTATTTTCTTTCATTTCATAATCTGCAGAATTCATAATTACTACTATTTCCTTTGTCTGCTTTTGTAATTACTGTGTTTTTATCTTTTTTTAAGTTCCAGAGGATTTTAATTTCTTCTTTTGACTGAGTTGAAAGCGACAAAGATGGCCTATAATCAAGAATACTCTTTAAAATTTCACCTCTGAGCAGGTCTGGATTTTCAACCTCCCCTTGAGAGCTAAAAATAGCAGACTCCACGCCCATAATAATTTCTGATTTATTTACGGTTGTTTGAGCCATTGCCGATTTTGGTCCTTTTGAAAGAATACTTAGCTCTTTAGATGTAAAAACCTTAGAGGTTAGATTTTCCAATGGAGGGCCAGGAAAAAATCTAGGAAGGAAAATCTGTTTTTGTTGAAACTGTTGAAATTCCAATTTTGAAAATTTCTCCGATAAGCGAGTTTTTGCTAAATGGAAAACTTGCTGGAAAGACCTTTGTGAGATATGTAAAATTTGGTGAAAATCGCGAGCAGATAAAATCTGATATAATAAAAATTTGAAAGTAAATATATTTCACGAAAATATAAATATAAATACAAGATATTTGAAATATATTATATTTTAATGGATAAAAATACACACAAAGAGATAAAAAGTGATCCCACAGACAAATACACACAGCAGTAGAGAAAAGAATTAAGAATTTTAAAAGACAGTAGACTTATTACCCCTAAAATGTACAAAAAATTCTACCCCAGGGGATGTTGAGCCCCAAAGTTTTATGGTTTGCCTAAAATCCATAAGAAAGATATTCCGATACGTCCTATTGTGGCATGTTATAGTTCTCCAGCTGCGGGTGAAGGAAAGTTCTTAGCCACCATTTTTAAGCCTCTTTTAAGTACACAGAAGTCTTACATAAAAAATTCTATAGATCTTGTTGAGAAGTTAAAATTTCAAAGTATAACAGAAAAAAACCATCTTATCTAGATTCGATGCAGTTTCTATGTACACTTCATGCGATGTCCATAAATGTGAGCAGGCCTTACAAAGAAAATTAGAGGAAAATTCTGCTTGGTCGGATTACAAAACTTTGGAAATTGACACAATAATGACGCTTGTTCGTCACTGCAACAAGTTCTCTTCGTATTTTAAGTTCCAAGATAAATTTTTCCTTCAAATTATGGGCATGTCCATGGGCACTATATTATCTCCTTATTTGGCAAATTTTTACATGGATTTCATATAACAATCTGCTTTGAATAGCTTCCACTTGAAACACTCCCTCTGGTTTCGTTTCGTTGATAATATTCTTTCTGTTTGGGAACATGGACAGGACTCTCTTGGAGACTTTTTGGTACATTTAAATTCTTTTGATTCAAACCTCCAGTTCACAATGGAACTAGAAGATTTAGGAAAGCTGCCTTTCTTGGATGTTTTGATTATAAAAAATACTCCAAGCCTTGAATTTTTTATATACAGAAATCCGACCTATAATGATCTTTATCTATACTACTCGTCAAATCACCCTCATTCTGTTAAAAACCAAGTAATAATCTCTTTAGTCGACAGAGTTTTAAAAATCTGTTCACTTAATCATGTAACTTCTGAATTAAATTATATGAAAGATATTTTATTCTGCAATGGCTATCCAATAAAAATTATTGAAAATATCATAGATAGACGATTAAAAAATATAAAACAAGAAAATAGGGAGCCCGTCCCCCTTGGTTCAGTCGTCCCGAAAATTGAGAAAAAAAACTTTCACCACTCTACCATACATTTCAAAACTTAGTGATAAACTTGGAAAAGTTTTAAATAAACACAATCTCTCTGTTTCTTTCAAAAGTGAACAAAAAGTCAAACAGGAAAAGATAAAACTAAACATGTACTGTGTAGTGGTGTCGACAGATTCCCGTGTTCATGTGAGAAATTTTACATTGATAGGACCCATCAACAACTTGGTGAACGTTTGCATGAACACAAAACTTCAATAGATAAGTCCCTGAGATTGAAAAATAAAAATGACAACTTTGATTCCGCATTGGCCCAGGATGTAAAATCATAAACATCTTATTCTTTCTAAGGAGGCAACTTTAATATCTACTGTAAATGGCCTACCGAGATCTTTCAAAGAGGTAATTGAGATTAAAAAAAAATATATATAAACGGGAATTTGGCTATAAATAGGGACACCGGAGACATTTCATTAAGCCCAAATTATAACAGTTTAATACTAAAAGACTCTTTTGATATTTGCATCCAATCAAATTTCAGAGAACCTATTAACATATCTAATGAAAACCAAAATGGCAGAAGAGCAAAAAGTATTGCTAGGCAAAACATCCTTGCACAATCTCTTTGGTAAAATCCTTTTTTCATTGGTATCGGCTTTGGTCTTTCATTCAGTGTTTGTTCACATCTTATGGAGTGAACTCTAAAAGTTTAGATTCTTGTTTTTTTTTCTTTTATTTTTTTTAGCACTCAGGACGACTTGATGGAGGTCCTAGTCGAAATATTTGCTGGTTTTTCGTCTTCATATTTTAACACTGGCTGAAAAAATCCTCATTTTTCTCACCCTTTTTTGGTTTTATTTATCATTTATTATTTCTTTTCCTCTCTTAGCTTCATACGTCATGTATAGCCAGTGTGGTCTTAGAAAGATATATATATATATATATATATATATATATATATATATATATATATATATATATATATATATATATATATATATATATATATATATATATATATATATATATATATATATATATATATATATATATATATATATATATATATATATATATATGTGTATGTATATGTATATATATATAATATTCTCGTCATTTGCAAAATATTGCATTCTTGTTCTTTATTTTCATTTGATTTGCTTAAATTTTAAACTAGAAACTTCAAACCATCAATTTTTCTCTGCATTGCACAAATGCTTCTAAATGATATGGCTAGAATGTCTGTCTTTTGGTGGGAATCGAGGGCTCGGGACATAACATTTTTCAAATCATTGGCCTATTTTGGACTTATGACTAATTAGTAGTAATGACCCCAATACTCCAAGCAGAAGACCAGGCAGAAGACCCTTCTGGCCATTTGAATGTTATACTATACTGACGCAAGACCCCTGGAGGACTAAATCATGTCATTGTTCTAGATTATAGATCTGTATTTGTAAACTAGAGCATACATATGGCGAGCTAGAAGTTAATATATTCAGGCTTAAAATGTATAGCATATACAGGTCCTATTTTTGCAGTATAAATAGCTAGAAAGGTTACGATTTCAAATAGAGTTCAATTTCTCAAGATGACCAAACGGAATAATTTAAGCATATTACTTTTTTATCCTTTTAAGTATTAAAAGAATCCAAATTATCCATTTAAGTTTTATATATAAAAATAAGCGGGTGTTTGAGTGTTTTCGTGTCTGACTCTGTGTGATTTTAGGTGTTTTTGTCTCTCTCTCTCTCTCATTATGCATGTGTGCATGAGTGGGTGTTTGCATGTTTTTGTGTCTGACTCTGAGTGACTGTAGGTGTTTTATGTCTCTCTAACTATGCCTGTGTGTCGTAGTGGGTGTTTGCATGTTTACGTCTCTGACTCTGTGTGATTGTAGGCCTTTTAATCTCTCTCTCACAATGCCTGTGTATCTGAGTGGGTGTGTCCATGTTCGCGTGTCTGACTCTGTGTGATTTTAGGTGTCTTTGTCTCTCTCTCCCATTATATCTGTGTGTCTGAGCGGTTATTTATATGTTTCTGTGACTGGCTCTGTGAGATTGTACGTGTTTTTGTCTCTCTCACTTACTATGCCTGTGTATGTGAGCGGGTGTTTCCATTTTTCTGTGTCAGACTCTGTTCGATTATAGGTGTTTTTATCTTTCTCTCTCACTATGCCTGTGTGTCTTAGCGGGTGTTTGCATGTTTCCATGTCTGACTGTAGACAAGTAGGTGTCTACAGTCAGAGATACGTTCGTGTCTGACTCCGTGTGATTGTAGATGTAATTGTCTCTCTCTCACTATGCCTGTGTTTCTGAGTGGGTGTTTGCATGTTTTCGTGTTTGACTCTGTGTGATTTCAGGTGTTTTTCTCTCTCTCTCATTATGACTGTGTGTCTGAGTGGGTATTTGCATGTTTATTTTTATGACTCTGTGGGATTTATGTGTTTTTGTCTCTCTCTGTCTCTCACTAGGCCTATGTGTTTGAGCAGGTATTTATTTCATCTTCACTTTTTTTAAATATGATACAAGTGCTTATCCTTCCAATGTACAAAAAAATATTGATTGAAAATATATAATAAGCTATGTAGTGTTGATGACCATCCATAGAGTACCACTGGGTACAGCCACATAAAAGAAGTTGAAAAAATTTAAAAGTAAAAAAATTATAAGTAAAAAAAGAAAAGTGTTACTACAAACATTATTTTTATAATAGAAAAATTAATGACTGACAGATTTATATCGTTTTCATACTTTACTTTTAAAATATCACAGGTGTTTTTTTGCTAGAAGTATATTTGATTTGATTTTAAGACATGAAAAAAAAATTGAAAAAAATAATTCAAAAAAGGGAGGGGCAAAAAACTTGTGGAGAGGGAGCTTGGAGGGAGGTTGGGACCCTGGAGGGGGAGGGTTGGGGCTCTGTCATGTCCATTATGATAATATGTCCTTTTCTAGTTAATAACAAGAAAAAATGTTTTTAAATGGGGTATGGACGTTGTCACCCTCATAATATATATTCTACTATTATTGATCTTAAGCCTTGGGTTCAATAATAACCCATGGACTGAATACAAAGTTTAAGAATAACCAGTAGGAAAAGATGCTTTTTTTAAAAACTAATGATTATACATATTGTCCGAACCCATAAAATAAGTAAATGCTCTTTTTAATCCGATCCCCCTGAATGGACCCCGTTCAAAATATTCCACGGACTGAATTCAACAGCTAAATAGTAGGGTAAAGTGATATTAAAACTAATCAATTTTCCAACTATATGGGGACTGCAAATGTCATTTGATAAACTGAAACTGTATTAAAAATAGTGCCACCAGCCACTACGCATACAATGAAAAATATATCACTTACTTCTTATTTATAGCCTTCATCGTCAGGATAATTCCTTTGGTTAGAATCCACCTTAATAGATCAACTTCAATTCATCTACTAAATAAAAGCGATTGCGTCCATTCTTTTATAACGAAGCATTTGCTTGAGACAAGGATAGGACACGCGTTAGAATCTTGGCAACGTTAGTGAAAAATTCCTTATCGCAGAATTGAAATAAGAATATCCGCTTGAAATAATGACCTACAGGCCCCGTTAAAGTAATAGGGTTTCTTTCGTCGAGAAAAATGTTTCCAAAAAATGATAGATCTCGTAGAGTATATCTGCCGTTAACAGAGAGGATATGAGGGATTGGTAACTCCATTATGGCGGCGCTTATATTATATAGGGCACCCGCCGGAATAGACCACCCGTTGTATGGTGGGACAGGACCCTGCTTGTAACGATTACACCCATACTACTCACGGTTAGAAGACACGCGAAAACGACAATTAGAGCGTGTCAAAAATGAAAATGAAGAGGAAAGATCCACGCAGTTAGAAGGCATGCGACATCTAGCATGTGAGTGAGTCAAAAATGAAAATGGAGAGCAAGACACACATGGTTAGAAGAAAAGCGACGGTGTGTCAAAAATGAAAATTAAGAGCAAAGACACAAATGGCTAGAAGACATCATTACCTACCGTACCTATGTTAAAACAAACAAAGGTTCGGCGATATGTATTTCATAATGACGAAAGACAAGCCAAGGTAAAACGAACCAAACAAATTGAAAATGATAGCGATAATTATTGGCTTTTGGATTTTGACATGGATAAGGTCATCAATGCCTACCATACCTTTAAAAATCAAAAACCTGGACTAGATAATTCGTTGGAAGAAAAAGAAGGTTTTGTCCCAACACCTGAACAATTAAAAGAAACTAATGTTCGGCGATATGACTTTCATAATGACAACCGACAAGCTAAGGCAAAAGTCAAAGGTCCAATAAAAAAAAGTAATTTTAAAAAGGCGTATCCTCTTATTGCGGCATGCGACACCGAGCATGTGAGTGAGTCAAAACTGAAATTGAAGAGCAAAGACACACACGGTTAGAAGAAAAGCGACGGTGTGTCAAAAATGAAAATGAAGAGCAAAGACACACATGGTTAGAAGACATCATTGCCTACCGTACCTATGTTAAAACAAACAAAGGTTTGGCGATATGTATTTCATAATGACGAAAGACAAGCTGAGGTAAAACGAACCAAACAAATTGAAAATAATAGCGATGATGATTGGGTTTTGGATTTTGACATCGATGAGGTCATCAATGCCTACCATTCCTTTGAAAATCATAAACCTGGACTAGATAATTCGTTGGAATAAAAAAAAGGTTTTGTCCCACCACCTGAACAATTAAAAGAAACAAAGGTTCGGCGATATGACTTTCATAATAACAACCGACAAGCTAAGCAACAGTCAAAGGTCCGATAAAAAAAAGTAATGTTACAAAGACTTATCCTCTTATTTAAGGTCCATTTGGACGTCATGACATCAAGAAAAGGATCAAATTATCTGCGTTTAGAATACAAGCGACGATGAGAATCTGCCAGGCTCCCGGTACTATATGTGTATATATATGTACAAATTTTAAAAAATATGCTATTCTTCAAAAAAAGATTTAAAAAAATAAGACAAGGAGACAGCCCCAGCAATGGCAGTTTTCACTAAATTTGCACCAAATAATATGAGTAGCCTACAAGGCTTCCGTTTTTCATAAGGGGATTTAGCTCGTTATAACGGGTTTGATCAAATAATTTAATACAAATGTTTGTTTTAAGACCCCGCAGATCCTATTCAACCTTTATATTCGGATACTTGATTCTAGGCATTAACCACCCGGACCCCCCCCCCCCGCAAAATACTCCCTCCCCCCAGAAATTACCTACCGCGGAAAATATCCCCACGGAAAATACCCCCTGAAAATACCCCTCGGAAAATACCTCTCCCTGGAAAATACCCCCCCCCCCTGCGGACTAGGGTTTTCCAAATTTGAGAATTTTATTTGAGTTGTTTTTTTTTGTTTTGTTTTTTTTAATTGAGAAGGGCTAAGTAAATTGAAAAAGAACAATTCGCCCACCATAAGTATCTTCAAACTTTAGAAAACAAAAACCGCAATTCAATTTTTGTTGAAAAGACTTGCATATAAAGTTCAGCAATTTTTGGCAGTAGCAGGAGCCAAATTATAAAAAAAAACGAAGAAGAATAAAAAATTAAAAATAAATGTAGCCGAAAAATCATCAAAATTAAGCTAAGAACATATGGCACAACAAATTTAAGAAGGTTTTGCTTTCCTTTGAAAGCATAGATGGATTTGGGAGCAAACAAATTCTTATTGTTCATGTTTCTACGACGAAAGAGTTGTCAAATTCTGCGAGTTAGTTTTTCTTTTCTTCCAAATGTAAAACTACCACAAATATTTAACATCAATAAATATATTAAACCCAAAAAAAAAGAAATCACAATAGATAACCTAGTCAAAACTCAGAACGAGCAAATATTAACAGTAGTAGGGCTGACATCTCCCATGCCTTCTCCAGGCGAGAACAAAATTTACACTTTACTAAAATAAAATAAAAAATAAAATAAAATAAAAAAAAAAAAAACACACAGATTGTCAGTAGATGAACATATACTGATATTTATTCCTTAAATTCTTACTGATTCTTTATTTATTAAAGTCAAAACAGTGGAAACGTTTAAAACGTACTTTGTTTTCAGTAAAGTGCGAATTATTTTCTGGTCTTGAGAAGGCATGGAAGCTGTCAGCCCTACTCATGCTAAATACAACCCCCCCCCCTCCTCACTGCGGAAAATTCCCCCGGGAAAAATGTCCGTATGTTTCCAAATAACAAATATTTTCTGTAAGTAATAGACAAATTACAAAACTTTAAAAAGCACTTAAACTTCTACAATAAGGCTCTCTGATTATTTTGTAGTTAGGAAGGGAGGGATATACCTCAAAGAATGGATTTTAATGTGAAAACATCCCAGTTCTCATTGACCCATCAGACAAATATAGAATTAACTATAAGGAAGAGGCGATGGCAGGGTGAGATAGAAATTGATGGATAATCCCCAGGGCCGTAACCAGGATTTTTGTTGGGATAGGGGCTATTTTTCGTACAGGGGGCCATACAAAGGAAAATTTTTAAAAACGCATCAAAAATGGGAAATCCCTTATGGTTTCTAGGAATATTTCTGGTTTACGTTATTATTATGAAAGTAAAGAGTAACAATAAACCCCAAAATTAGCATAATTTACTCCGCATAGGAGGCGGACTGTCCCTTCCTCATCCGCACCTCCAGCTCATGGATGCAAAACTTCGGAGTGTGCATATTAGATCAGAAATTTACAGTACCAGTCCTTTATTTTTAAGTCCAAAGTGATTGTACAGCAACCAGCCACGTGGGGGTGGTATTTTCAGGGTATATCCGTGAATGGGGAATTTTCCACTGGGGTGTATTTTCCACGGTGGGAAATTGTATTTTAAGGGGTTATTTTCTGTGAGGGGTGTTTTCCGGAGAAGGGGGGTATTTTCCGCGGAGGCTATTTTCCAGGGAGGGGTGTAAACGCAGGCCACCGGATGCTTAGTTCCATGAGGAAGGGTTTTAGGGGCGAGTCTCTCCCTGAGAAATGAGAAGACATTCATTTCCAAATGCGTCAGCAGGGAAAGGGGGAGGAATCCTATCCCATTCCTGATAATAACAAAACCCTTGTAGTACTAGCTCCCTTCCCTGAGAAAAGTTCTGAGAGCACTTTGGGTACTTCTGGCTTTTGCCCCCCAATTCGCGCAAACAAAAGGGGGGAGCTACTCTTTCAAATGAAGCAAAAGAAGATTTTTTATAGATTCTTAGTTCGTTCAGACTAATTATTGGCTCTTATACCCTTTTTCCTCCAAACAAAAAAACTGACAAAATGTTTGTGAAACACAGTATATTGACTAATTCCCAGGACATACTATTGGTAATTAGAGTGCTCATAACTACAAAGATTATCACTTAACCAGATAATAAATAGACAAATTTTTTAAGAAATAATACACAAAATCTATATCAAATTTTATATTTGTCACATACCATAAAATTGTGCCTTTTTCTTTTTCACTCTGATATGTTTTATTGATTTGACGAGCATTCGGTTTCCATGGAGTAGCAAGGGGAAGGAACCACTCTTCTCTTTTGGAAGACAGATGAACGAATCGACCGGAGGGAAAATGTAGAAGAAACGAGGAACACTCTCCAGTGGACAAAATTCATACTAAAATGCCTCACTTTTATAGAAAATTTTTCTTTGGTGCCATCTATAAAAAAAGGATTATCGAATTATTAAAAATATAAGGCCCGTTTTAGCCGCCCTAAAAAGTATTATTGGTATTGTTAATGAGATTCTGCAACAATTTAAATCGTTGATGGATTTGGCAGCGAAATTCAAAGAGTAATGTGAAATTTGCGGACAGAAATTGTGTTTTTTCTAGTTTTATATTGCATTTTTGAAATATTTTTTTAGATCTTTGTTTTTGGATGAAGCAATTCTATAATTATCTCCCAATTATTATGACAAAGCAATACCCGCTGATTGTTAGTAATTTGCTAGTTCACAGTCTTGTTTCTACGAGCTAGCAGAAAATTTCTAGTAACAATTTGGACGGCATAAAGATGCCTATATACATCAAATCATGACGAGACCGATGTAGGGGGACACCTCTTCCTCGATGTCTGATAAAAAATCGAAAACACAGGTCATGGTAAAATGGTATGAATTAATTTTTGTTTTTGCTGAGCATTATTTTTCACATTAATTTTGTATTTTTAATTACTATTTACAGGTGGCGTCTATAAGCCAAATTCAGTAAGGCATCCGCTTTTTGAATCCGTTTACGCAAATTTTGGACCATATAAGTTTTGCGTTATAATAAACATAAATACAGAAAAATTTCAGCAACAATAATAACAAAAATATTCGTTTCAAAGTATCCGAAGTACCAAGGACATCAAAATAAGAACAGTTTTGCCTCCTAAATTCATCCTAGGTTTATTCATTAGGGGTGTGCAAGGGGGGAAGGCTTGCAAGAGCGGTGACATCTGCTCCTAATTTTCATAAAAAAAACGTACTAGTCTGTCATAGCGCCGACTACCCAAGAAGTGAAGTCAGGTTAATCCTAATGAAATACACCTAAGTATGATAAAAATATAATAATTTAGAAACAAATTTGGGCTAAATTTTTGCACATTAAGGGGGGGTTGGGGGTAAAGTATAGCGGGCCTGCATGCAAAATGTGTTAGGTATAATTATTCTTCATATTTTGAAGTAAGAATTGTTTTCTAACTTCAAACTTTCAGAATACTTTACCAACACCCCCCCCCCTAATGTGCAAATATATAGCCAAATAATATATTTCCCGTCTCTTATGTCACTGGTTTTTTTCTTGTCTCACGCTAAGCTGAAAGAAACTAATGAAAGAAACGGGTTCTACAATGCGTGAATGGATGAATAACTTGAGTAGTCGGTGCTATAACACACAAGTACCAAAAAAAAAACTATTGAAAAATACGCTTTGAAGAGGAGTACCACATTTTCGTAACTGTTGCCACGATGGACCGTGAAAATAAATGAGAAAAACAAATTTGTTAAACTTGACAATATGTTGATTCCTAAAGGCTACTACACCTTCCAAGGGAAACCACACCATTTTAAGCTGTTTGTTGCCAAGTGTAATTTTTTGCTGATTTTTCATCAACGTTAATTTTTTTGCGGTGCGTATTATTACCAAAAGCTGTATTTGGAGGTTTTTGTCATACAAATTGACTTCTCGATTTTTTTTTTTTTTTTTTTTTTAATACATAGGTGGTTGTGTAAGTTTCCAATTAACCAGCTAAAATAATCAGATCTTAAATTCAATGTCCCTGGTACTTTAAGCCACATACAACATACCAGAATATCTTACTAATTTAAGATCATATCAGTTGGTTATAATTGATTTACATAATTATCCTTATTTCATTTACTTAATGAGAAGGTCAATATGGATTATGCACCTAATTGTTAGATCAGAATTCAAACGGGGTAATAGGGCAAATGCAATAAAAAGAAGCAACAATTGTCAAAATCCAGTAGTGGTCATTGTCAATTCTGTGAAAGTAGTATTATAATAGCCTTGCTCTATAAATGAGATGGAGGCTATGGAGTGGGAGCTACCAATGGTAAGCTCTTACTTTTATGGCTAAGGAGAGAAGATTTTTTGTGCCATATAATGTATTTACTTTATACTATCAAAATAGACAACTTTTTGTTTCCTCTTTTGGGATTTTTTCCTCACAAATGCATCCCATTGTCACCTCCACTAGGTACAGTCAGTAGCTTAGGTACTGAACTCGCATTTACATATTTCTTCTTTTTCATGTGTTTTAATTTAAATCTTCGCAATTTTGCAGTATAGATGCTGGGTGTACTAAATTGTTATTATTTTCCCTGGCTACTTCGCTTGGAAGGGGTGGTCGTAGAAACTTTGGAAGGGGCTAATTCGATTGAAAATCTGACGTTCTATTACCCTTTCTAAGAATCAAAAGTAATTGAAAGGCAAAGCGGCCACCCCTAGATCCTCTTTGCTACCCCCCCTCCACAACTCCCAAAGATATCTAATAAAAATTTTAAGATAGCCAATTTATTCAAAGAGGTGAAATGTTCCACAAATATACCTCCGAGGATGACATAACCCTCAAAGGCCCTGGGGAAGTTGAAACTTTCAGTTGTCAAAAGAGCGCATTTGCAATATCTCAGAACAACTAGGGGCTTGCATTTAAAACCTTAACGGAATATAATGGGGGACGTTGAACTAATTCAAAAGGCACTATGCACATCCAAGCTGTCAAAATAACATTTATGGAATATCTCAGATACTGCTATAGGTATTAAGTTGACACTTTCAGGGGATGTTGACGGGAACGTTGGACTAAACAAGAAGAAACAGTACATCTAGGTTGACAAAAGGCCGTATCTGCAATATTTCGGGGACGGTTAAGGGTATTAATGTGAAATTTTTGGAAAAGCCAAGGTAGGTAATTAACTAAATAAGAAGACAACGTATACATCTTAATTGTCAAAATGGTCTATCTGCAATATCTCAGGAGCGGATAAAGGCATTAGGTTGAAACTTTCAGGGAATGGTGACGGTAATATTAAACAAAATCAAAATACACCATGTGCATCTAGGTTGACAAAGTGCAGTATCTCAAGAAAGGCTGAGGTACTAAGTTGAAATTTTTAGGGAATGTTGAACTCGATCAAAAGACACTTCACATCAAAGTCACGAACAAGATATTTCAAAGGGTAAGGAATTAAGATATTTGAATATATGTAATAATGTAATATTTTGAATGTTCTCCAAAGAGAATTTTATTGTGTATATTATTTAGAGTTTGCTGTTGTCTCAAAAGTTCCTGAACCGGACTAAACCTTCATTTCAAATCGAACAAAATGTATGCAACCATTATATTGAGCACAATCAAAGTCAACGCTCAGGTCACCATATGCAACTTTAGAATCTAAATTTGAATCTGATATTTCTGTTCTTAAACAGAAAACCTGAAAAAAAAAAGATTGAACAAAAATTAAAAATTTTCTTTTATAATTATATCACTGAAAAAAAATAAAATTTATGTTAAATAAAATCTTGAATTCTGATATTTCCATGGATTAATATCATTATTCATTAAACTCTCGGTTTATTTTTATTAGTCCTTTTTACTCATTATAGCAATTTTTCAATTTTATTTTTATTCCATGTTTTGAAGAACTAAACCACATTGTTCAAAATACATGTAGTTGTCAATCAAAGCAAATGACACGATGTGCGTGTAACTGAACCACAAGCAACTGAACCCCATTTAACTAAACCATCGTGCAACTTAACCTCCGTGCAACTCAACCCCATTTAACTGATTCCCCGTGAAACTGAACCACCATGCAACTGGATCCTCGTGTAACCGAGCCATCGTGCAACTGAACCACTGAACTCAGTTTTTCAGTATTCTAAAAATATTAGGCAAAATCATTGGGTAAAACACAAGTTAGAATTTTTACATGGTCAATCTTGTTGTAATTGTTTGTTTTTTAAAGTCATGATATAAACGTCTGTTAACATCATTTATAAAAAAGCTTTGTTTCATTTTTGCAAAAAAAAAAGAACATCCGATGTCACAAACCCTCAAAACTGATTTATTTCTCCTTTTTTTCAGATGAATCAGGCCTTTCCGGACGTTAAGTAATAAACTTGTGTTGAAAATATTTGACTTTTGATAATCTAGATGACGAATTTTAATCAGATGTCTTTGAGGAGATTGCGGCTAAAAATGACATGGGAGGGGGACTGGTTGCACTCCAGTCTTTTTTCAACAAGCCCTGAAAGTTTAACTTCATACCCTCAGGTTTATACCCTCAGCTGTTCTCGACACATTGTAGATACATCGTCTTGTAAAATTAGACGCACATAGTACCTCTTGTTTTAGTTGAAGATGCTCCTAAACATTTTCCGAACGATGTGACGGCAGATACCATCAGCCATTGTAAATATTGCTGGTATATCCCAACCAATAAAGGAAAAAATTGTTTTTGATTGTGTTTGGCATTCTTCTTGACATTTCCCTAAGGTTTGACCTTAATGATCCATGTTTTTTTTTTATTTGTAGGATCAAACATACCCTCTTTTCTGGATAAAAAAAACACTTTGTATGTTAACAATAGGCAACTCGCATAACTTACAGCCCTTGCACCAGGGGATTGTGAACCCTGGAGGCATAGTTATTTAACCGTTGAATTGTTTCAAATAAAATGGTCATCTCAAAATTATCAATCGGATGTATTTGGGGAAAAAAGAGGATGGGGGGTGGAATCCCTTTGATCACTTAACAATTAAAAAGTTCACTAGAACTTTTGATTTTCAATCGAATGAGCACCCCCCCCCCCCGAGTTTACATAAATATCTTGTCCATAAAAACCTTACGTGTTAACATTGAGTAACTAGCTTAACTTACAGCCCTTGCTCCAGGAGCTGCTGGTAGGATTGCTAACCCCAGAGGTATAGTTATTTGAACTTTAGATTATTTTGAACAAACCATTTTTTTATATTTTGATCGGATGCATTTGGAGTAAAAGTGACGGTTAAGAGGGACAGGCTGATTGTCCTCCGATTACCTTCGATTCATCAAAATTGAACTACATTTCAATTTCCAATCGAATGAACCTTCTCCAAAGTTTGTACGACTATCCCTTCTATAAAAACCCTCAATCTTATAAATGGGTAACTTGCAATAACCTACAACCCTTGCCCCGAGGACTTCGTTTTTTTTTATTCACTGTTTTTAATCGCGTTTTATTATTCGATTGGAAACCGAGAGTTTTAGTGCCTTTTTTAAAAGTCAAAATTGATTGGAGGGCAACGCGCCCCCGGGAAAAGTACCTCCTGTGGAAATACCACTTCGCGGAAAATATCCCCCCCCCCTGTGAAAAATCTCCCCCGAAAAATACCCCTTGCGGTTGGTTGGAATCCGATTACTTTCGACTTGTAAAAAAAGACTAAAACTGCCTGGGGATTATAAAACAGTTACTACCTCTATCCCTTCTCGTCTCTCCCTTAGAGCTTATTCTGCGTTTATCCGAAGGCTCAATGAGAGCTGAGATGTTTTGGCATTAAAATGCATCCTTTGAGGTATCTCCCTCTCTCCCTAGCTACAAAACAATCAGAGAAGCAGTTGCAGAAGTTGAAGTATTTTTTTAAGTTTTGTAATTTGTCCATTGCTTACAGATAGTGTTTGTTATTGGGAAACACATTTTTCGCGTGGGAGTTTTCTGAGGAGGGGGGAGTTTCTGGAGGATTTTCCATGATAAAAACATTTTTGCACGGAGGGAGGGGCTGACAAGACTTACACATTAATTCCTCTTTTCCGCTTTCCTTAGCACTTCTCAGCTAAATTAAAAATAACAGAACTCAAATAAAATATTCAAATTTGGAAAACCATATTTCCCACGAGGGGGTATTTTCCAGGGAAACGTTTTTTCATGAGAGAGGGGGGTAAAAGCCTGTAAAAGCCAGTCCAGACCAAAAAGAGCTACCGGGCCTTCGGTACAATTCAACACCTTTACTTGACTGTAAAGTTCTTTTGACACAAAAGAAAAAAAGTAAGGAAGGATGGAACTTATATCGTTACCGCACATCGTCTTTGAACTTGATCCTCCAATTCCAAAGAAGAGTCTCACTTCAACTTTACTGTTTATGCTGTACTGAGAACATGGGCGCCCATATGGGGGGCAGAGGGGGCGCCAGTCCCCCTCTGGCTGAATGATGCTGCCTTATATTTTATATTTTTGTTTTGAGATTTCTATTATACAGCACTGGAATTGCCGATTAGACCAGGTAAGCCCCCCCTAATACTCAGCTTATGGGCGCCCATGACTGAGAAGTATGAAATGTGTAAAAAAAAGACCCATTCGATGAGGAACTAAATTTGTTCTGGCTAGTTGATTATAGGAAACTAAGGTCTGAATATAAAAAGGTTTAAAAGAGTTAAAGAGAGAGAGGCAAATGAAGGTTAAGGAAGAAATTAATCAGTAGTGTTCTCTTCTGATTTATGCTGTACTGTTCAGGTAACTGTTAGTAGCTTTGTACAGGTAGGCTTAGTGTTACATAAGAGCCAAGTTGTAGTGGGAAGGATTGATAAGAAGAGGAATACTTATGGGAGAGTTAATTGAAGAAAATATAAGAGGGTTATATTTACCAAAATCTAGGGGGCATCATTGATTCGGTTTGAATTGACACGACTAATTGATCTTTCTTTATACCGAGCATCAATGCTTGGTGAGCAAATGTTTATTATCATATATATGGTTTACACTGATATACCTAGCATTAAACAGTTCGTGGTAACCAACTGTAAGTAAGGAGCGACCCGGCTAAATAGTAACCGAAACTCTGAAAAAAAAAAATTTGATACAAATAGATATAATCAAAAGAATTGGCTTATTATGCTGATTTCAAGTATATAAGTTTCACAATTTTAGTCTTACCCATTAAAGGCTACGAGCCTGAGAAAATTTGTCTGATTTTTGAAAAAAAGGGTAAACACCAAGGCCGTATCGAAGGGGGGGGTTACCCGGTTTGAACCACCCCCCCCCCTCCGAAATTTTTGCCCAAGTCCAAAATTAGTAAAACCTAGTTAAAAATCAGTAACATTAGTCGAAAACTGAGTCAAAAATTAGTACCCCCCCTCCGAAAAAAAATCCTGGATCCGCCCTTGGGAAACACCCCCTAAAAGTAATAAAGTCTTAATGAAAATCACACCATCAGATTCAGCGTTTCAGAGAACCCTAATGTAAAGGTCTCAAACTCCTATCTGAAAAGTGTGGAATTTTGTATTTTTTGCCAGAAAAAAGATCACAAATGCGTGTTTTTTTGGGTTTTTTTTTCAGGGGTGATCGTATCGACCCAGAGGTCCTAGAATATCGGGAGAGGGCTTATTCAAACGGAAACTAAATTTCTAGTGTCCTTCTTAAGTGATCAAAAAGATTGGAGGGCAAGTAGGCCCCCTTCTGTGCCCCTTTTTTCTCAGAACCGTCCGATCAAAATTTTCGGATAGCCATTTTGTTCAGCATAGTTGAAAGGCCGAATAACTATGTCTTTGAAGATATCATGACCCCTCCACAGCCAGGGCCGTATCCAGGATTTTTTAGGGGGTTCTACAAAAGGATTTTATCGGGGTGGGGGGGGGAACGTATAAAAATTTGTTTATATCCATTTTTGTTGCGTTTTTACGAGTCAGACAAATGGGGATGGAAGTTTCTAGGAGGTGAATTTCTCAGGAGAAATTTTATACTAAGGGAATTTGGCAGAATTCACATACGAAATTTTTCCCATGTCTTGCTTTCTCTTTGTCGAGTCAATTTTACGCTTGCAGATGTTAGGAGTAATTCTTAGATAATTTCGGAGACCACATTGCCTTTCCATGGTTGCTCCTCCTTAACGCCTCGCTCTTAACGTTAAAGTTTTTTAGTACTTAAAAAAAATTATTGTTCAAAAAATACGAACATAGAGTTCCAGGATTCGTTCTTAAAGAATATGGACAGAATTCAAACTTTAGCGTAAAGAGCGAGGTGCTGAGGAGGAGGAGCAACCTTTCATATACGCAATAGTTTCTGTTCATTTTAAGTTTTAGTGTTGCTCCTTACTTTCAGTTGCAAAAACTTGTTTTTTTTATTTAATTTCTGATTGTTTTTAAATAATGACAGGAAATCTGGCTACACCTTCACGGAAAAATCCCTCCTCCTCACAGATTTATTTTCTGGACAATTAAATCCTGGTGAAAATTCACCCGGGAGAATTACTCCTAAAATAAAAGTTCAAAATAGGGATAAAATCCTTTTTAATAGACAGTGTATAATAAATTTCACAAGAAATAGCAGATATTTCGGTCACATATGCAGTGACAGTCATCAGTAGTAAAAGTGGTGACGGTCACTGCATATGTGACCGAAATATCTGGTATTCTTTGTGAAATTTATTATACACTGTCTATTAAAAAGGATTTTATTCCTATTTTGAAGTTTTATTTTAGGAGTAATTCTCCCGGGTGAATTTTCACCAGGATTTAATTGTCCAGAAAATAAATCTGTGAGGAGGAGGGATTTTTCCGTGAAGGTGTAGCCAGATTTCCTGTCATTATTTAAAAACAATCAGAAATTAAATAAAAAAAACAAGTTTTTGCAACTGAAAGTAAGGAGCAACACTAAAACTTAAAATGAACAGAAACTATTGCGTATATGAAAGGTTGCTCCTCCTCCTCAGCACCTCGCTCTTTACGCTAAAGTTTGAATTCTGTCCATATTCTTTAAGAACGAATCCTGGAACTCTATGTTCGTATTTTTTTGAACAATAATTTTTTTTAAGTACTAAAAAACTTTAACATTAAGAGCGAGGCGTTCAGGAGGAGCAACCACCCTCATATACGTAATAATTTCTGATTATGCAAACACGAAGCATGGACCTCAAAGTGGGAATAAAATCTCCCTCAGAAGTTTTTTTTTTAAGTGCATTTTCAGGCAAAATCCAATAGGCCTATAGTTTATTTTTACTATAGTTTGCTATATTTTGGGCAGAAGGAGAGGCTTTGCAGCCAATATCAGTTTTAATGACCCCCCAGGCTTATATTGGATATGATAATAGCCGTTATTCTCGTCGAATGAATTTCTCGATTAGCGGTGATATAGAAATAATAATAAATGCTGAAAGAATTCAACTTGAATGCAATCGTTTCCTTAAAACACACTCATTTCTTGAAACAATGTATCTATTCTACTAGAAACATAAGTACTGTGTAATAAGACTGCTGAAGTTGAATAGTAAAATCAATTTTGTATTTATCGATTATCAAATTATCGTCATTGAACCACCTACTTGATTACATAATATTATTTTGTTTTTTTCGTGAAGAAAAACTATATTTACATAAATTGATGACATTCATGAATATAAACAAAACCAAATCATCATTATGTAAATGATAAAACCACTTTTCAATTCATAAATCGTAACAAAAACGAATTAACTCATTTTCTGCCAAAAAAGACAATGTTTACATGATTTAATTCTGTGGTTTCAGCATCTTAAAAAAATGGACAAGGAGAGATTATGGGCACGAGCAAATCGCGATCTTGTCATGTGTAAGAGGTTCCGAAATCAGCAATTAAATACAAAGCTATAATGTACAGCTCTTTTAGTTTCCCACGAACTTTGCTTCGTTCAACATGACAAAACTTTTATCATTTTGAGCCGGTTTCCCTTGCTAAAAGCCTTAGGATAGATATACAGAACTACAAAATGAAGATTGTCGAGAGCGTAGCTATACACGAAGCAAAGGCGTTAAAACTTAAAGGAGAGAACTTTTGGATGGAAGTCTAGTTGATACTTGCATTATATTATGTTAAGCCAATACCGCGTCTAAAGTTTTTTTTTCAAGTGCTTAAGATTATAAATAATTTTGGGACAAAATATTGTGGACAAGGTGACCAACATAACAATTGTATAATGCCAAAGACGTACCAAGAGTGGGGATGGGTTCTGAAGGGTTGAGGAATGTATTAATCAATAGCTGGATTATGTGGAATACAGAGGTGTTACGCTATAAAACTTGAGGGTGCAAATTGTCAATTAGCGATGATATCGTCCTAACCGATTCAATAGTTTTATCAAAATGTCTGGACCTTATCATTATTGGTTCAACATATTCCTAGAACGTCCATAGCATTTTTAATGGAGAAACCTGAGCTAAAGTGGATTGCTTTGAGGTCTGGTCCGGGATTTATGTAGCCCTTTCGGTCGTTTTATTCACTGCAATGGCCCCACATTATACAAATCTTTTGTCTGATTGATTGCCGCTAATCTGTTTGCAGTCATGTCTCTACTTTGTTCAACCAATTACTCACGCCATTAATTCCACAGGTGACATAATTAGAGTGTTTTGCTTCAAAGAAGACATCAATGGACAATTCATTAGATTAAGATTAACCGATTCATGTTTATACAGAGCCGTGTACGAAGGAATTTCAGACATGGAGGGGGAGGGGCTATTATCCGAAAATTAGCCGACTAATGTGAAAATTGGGTACTTGTCCATTATTCAGAATACACCCAAGTTGGTTCAATGTACAGTTACGCGGGCTGAAACAACTGAGACGCTTGGGAGATAGATAGGATCTGGCACGTGCGCAGGGGATGGGGCCTCCGGGCCCGCCCCCGAAAGCTCACGATTGTTTCTATTCTCCCATAATTTCTGATACTTCTCACCGAATAAGTTAGTTGCCCCCCCCCCTCCCGAAAAAAAATCATGCGTACGTGCCTGAATAAAATATATAAAATTTGGGCTATATATTTGCACATTATGAGGGTTGGGGGTTAAGTATAGTGGGGCCGGAAGCAAAATGTAACCTAACCAAAATACCAACTCTATATAATAAATATTTAATTAAAATATAACTACAACGTAGGTTTTCCCTTGAGCCTAAGCTAATTGTCTCTGAACACATACAGCTATAAACCGGTTTTTGTCTGATTTTGATGATCCGAATCACTGGCTGTGATTCTGAATAATGGAAAAGTACCGAAAATTGAAGCCTAAAAGATTATAGGGAATGTCGTGACACTTATAGGGCCCAATTTTTGCCACAGAGAGTTCCCTATTTGACTATGATATCGCTGCCCTTCAGCATTGTCGCCAATTAACACAAATGTAGGGGAAGCAAGATTTTTTTTTTTAACGGAGTTATAAAAGAAAGGCATTTTTCTAAATTTAGGAATACAGTGGCCCCCTCTCACTCCCGTAACTGGCTTCCCAGCCCTTTGGTTAAACAACAAATAACTTCTGTAAGAATTATGGCGTGTACAGGTAAATATTGTAGCTTGAGTTTGCTGAATACCTTAGTACAAGTATAAAGAATCATTTACGAAGGGGAGGCGGAGTTAGGAAAAAGTATATCATATCTTATGTAAGAAGAGTCCAGAAATCAGGAGGATTTATATTTTTCTATGGGGAGGGGGATCTACCCCCTTCCCCCTTGAGTAAGTGTATGTCTCGTAAAAGTTTCTTCAAAATATATTCTTAAACTTTCAGTTACTGTGAGGCCATTTTACTATTTAGTAGGTTCCAGCTACTGTTACAACCATTATAAAAAGTTAACTGTGAATTATATTGTCAAAATTTAAATTAACGAATATGGAGTAGAAAGTAGGGATGCGTCTTTAATTGTTTTAAAACCAACTTTATTATTCCCAATAAGAAATAGACAAGTGTTTAGTTCGGGGGTCAGCGGGGGTGGGGGTGGTTTTCAGTGTTCGCCATTAAAGGCAAAAACTTACTTACACTAGAAAAATTCATCTAAAAAACATCTTTCGCGTAGCCTACTTGGAAGTGGAATAGAATAGAATTTATTGACACAAAAGCCCAAAGGGCCGTGGTCACAAGAACAAAGACACTTTCATACAAGCATAAATTGGCGCAAAACTATAATCCAAGCTAGTGAAATATCACCCTCATCCCTAATCTTCAAAAAAAATAAACCTTACTCTATGTTCTATACCCATCGTCAGGAACCTTCCGAATCTCTTTATACCTCCCATATCTTTCCTTGCTAATAAAACGTACAATTTTCATTTACGCCTGTGAAAAACTGGCACGTTCTAAAATTCCTTTTTGAGCAAAAGTAATCGAAGAGATCAGGTATATATGAAGTGGGCTTCTATTCCAAGACCACACTGAGTAAACATGAAGTAAAAAAATGAGAAAATATGTCAGCTAGTGAAAACGAAAAAATACTTCCTTTACTCATCCGTCTTCCGTGTAAAAAGAAGAAACATTTAGGATAGACTAAAATATATGGAAAAAATAAAAAGACGAGCAAAAAAAAAAATGAAATAAAAGAGCAACATAATCACAGCCAATTCTAGAAGCCGCGAATGTTTTTGCCCTTTAAGTTTACTATCTATTTGTACATTTCAACAGGAAATATTCAAATGAAACAAATTAAGGGAACTTGGCTTATCTAGTGAAGAAGACCTCAATTTGGGCAAACATTTTTCAGAAGCAGACCTGAAGCGTAAAATAAATACTTAAGGGCTACAGGCCAGAAAAGCAGGTTAATAAGTTTCATCGTTTAGTTTTACCCATCAAAAGTTACGAGCCTGGAAAAAACTCCTTATTTTCAAAAAAGGGAGAAACACCCCCTAAAAGTGATAGAATCTTGATGAAAATTACACCATCAGTTTCGGCGTATCACAAAATGGAGTATTCGAAAAAAGTGTGTGCACATGATACTAGCCTGGAGAAACTCGTTTGTTATGGCCCTATTAAGTCCTTCTTTAGTGACCCATTTTTAGACTGAATCGACACGGATAATATATACCAGTACAAAAAAATACAGCATTTTTTTACTTATTGAAAATGCACCAAATCTTGTGTGATTATACCAATAGAGGTTAAATGTGCTATCCTGGAAGTACCACAAAATTAATGAATATACTGTAAGGGAGGATTTGACAGCCTTGTTCAAAGCCCAAATTAGAAAACTGGCGTAAGCCAGGTCTCACTGATTGGCTCTACAAAAGTTATTAAATAATGTTTAATTTGGAAATTTCTGCGAACTATACTTGATATTTCGCCTTTTTAAACCATACTGTTCTTTTCTTAAAACTGTCTACAGGATCTCTCAGTCTGAAAAGGATCATGTTACTAAGTAATTTGCTACCTACAGAGACCAGACTAATGCCTCGATAATTGCCACACTCACTTTAACTCTCTCTCTTTAACTCTATCCCTAACACTAATTGTGGCCCCGTTCCTGTCTTTAACTGGGACAAGTCCGGATTAACTACTCCCTCTCAATTTATTATGATGCCAGTACAATATTTTACTATTATGCCGTCTAGCTGCATCTTCCAAATCCTCGGCAATTTTATCCATGGCCTCCACTTCTCACCTCCTTAGTTCATATTTTAATTCTTTCTTCACTTTCTTTACATTCCTTTCGTTTTCATATGATCTATCTCTCAGATAATTCTTGTACAAGTCCCTTCTCCTTTCTATTAGACATGAGGCTTTTCACTAATATTCTTAGCTCCAGTCCTAGCTTTCTTCCCTAAGACACCTTCAGCAACTTTCCAAATTATTTTTCTAAAACTATTCCTACCATTTTCTACATTGTCAAATTTTAAACTCTTAAGTGTAGTATTCAACTGTTCCTGGAAAGTTTCTCTCAAATTCTCACCCCAGAGTCTATCAACATCATAACTTCCCGGGAGGTAGTTATCCTTCCGAAAATTCAGCATTAAATTAACCCTAGACACTACTAGATGGTAATATTTACTTTTAACATCAATAACATCACTCCTATATACCCTAGTATGTTGTATTGATCCTGCCATTTTTTGGTTTACTACAACGTAATCAATAATGTTTGCTGTCTTACCATCATGGGATTCGTCCTATATCTTTGACTTTTATTTTTCCAAAATTATATGAAAGCTTTCATACCATGTTAACTTATGAGCCATTTTATGACCAAACACCGTATTGGTTATAACTAGATGTTATACTTACAAAATTGCAAAAGTCTGTATCTATTACTGTTTTCTATTCGTATACCAAATTTACCTAGGCTAGGATACCATCTATGCCTATTTCTACTGACGGGGGTGTTAAAATCTCCTAGTAAAAACATCATATTTCTACCTGGGATCCTGTAACTGTAAATAAAATTCATCTGAGTCATTAGTATCTCCGCCCGTCGGTTCTACAGGGGCATATACTACTATAACTGATACCCTGAACTTTAGTCATAAAATGAGCAACTAGTATTCTATTTATTAATACCTTCCCAGCCTAAACAAGACTTAGCAGCTTCCTTATTCATCATGAGCCCTACTCCCTGTCTATGTACCTCATCCTTCCTGCCTGAGTAGACAAATTCTATATCACCTAATTTCATGCTTCCTACCCCTGGGATATGAGTTTCTGAAACTCCTAATAAGTCCAGTTCGAATCATCTAAATTCATCAGTCAAAATGTCGATAGGATAGTTATATTTTAACGTCGTAACATTCCAAATTCCAATTTTCATGTTCTTTAAATCATTGAAATTATTTTGGCCTCAGGAAAAGCAATGATCTCGGATACCAGGGCAGGACGGGGTCACATATCTTCTCAAGTCTACACCGAAGTGCTTAAGCCGGCTTAGAACCGGACAGCAAGAAGTCCCTGGGATCTCCAGTATGAATGGAGGCTTTGTGCAGTCCTGGGCCCATCTTGGTCACAACATGGTTTTCAGCACTTGGTGATGCTCTTCTATCAACAAGAGTCGAAATCCTGCACAGACAATCTCAAGCCTATTACCTCCAACCCATTATATATTCATGCCTGCAAATATTATGCTACTACGAGGAGGCAGTCCATAGTAAATAAATTAGCTAGGAAGAGGTTTTTCAGCCCGAAAACGCCCGTCAAAACAGACCAAGCCTAGAAGAATTGTCCATTAGTCAGAAGCCCGTGCGAATGGCTAAAAAAAAATTAACGCTATATGCATGGGCGTTGGCAGCATATTGTCTAGGGGGGGGCAGTCGATAGTGTGATGGAGGGCCTTTTATCAACTGTTTTTCCAACCATCTGCTTTTTCAGCCATATCTAATGTAAATTTGAAGGTCTAGGGGGGGGGGGAGCAGCGGCCCCCCACCCAACGCCCATGGCTATATGCTTTATATGTTCAGTATATTGTGTTTTGCTATTTGGTACGTTTGAAGTTTTTTATTTCAAAATAAGGAAAAAAATTTACCTAGGCACGTATGCAAGTAGAATCTTCGGGTCTAAGTACTCTGAAATGTCAAGTTTTACAATGTTTCGTTTTTGATACATTTAGCATCATTTGTTTGCATTTGCTCTTTTTTGGGGTTTTTCCTCGACCAAAATAGTTTTATGTGAATATGCTTGATCTCATGGCAGCCGAGAGTGTTTCTCTCCTGAATAAATACAAAAATGTGCAACACACATTAAGTTTCCCTTTTCCTCATTGCATGAATTTGAATCGTTATGAAAGAATATTTAATGGAGGTCTATTTCCTCCTAGCCCCAAAGGCAGTTTTAGAGGAGGGACAGAGGGGGCACTTGCCCTGACACAGAAATTTTAGGGGCGCTAGATGTCAAATAAAAAATTTAACGGTTGTATTTATTCTGTAATTTTTGGAAATTCTATTTTAGTAAAATATAGGAGAGGGCGAAGTTAATAAAGGAAAAAATTATTAGATAATTAATAATTTAAAAACAAATAAATATTACAAATAATTAAATAGTAATAATTAATTAATGATAATTAACTAATTGAAATAACAAACTAAAATAATCAAAACATAAACTATTAATTTATTAATATAATAAAACTTGTTTGTTAAAATTTGGCCCTAAAATATTGTGGGGACAGGGGGGTGCTTATCAAAATTTTGCCACGGATTCAAAAGAGACCAGAACTACCACTGTCTAGCCCCCTCGCCGATCAGGGGCGTCGTTTTGGGGTGGCAAAGGGGGCAGTTGCCCCCCAATAATGTGAAAAAAAATTATTATATATTCCATGCCCTTTGTGGATCTCCCTTGCCCCCCCCCCCCAATCGGAGATTCGCCGCTGTCCCCCACCACACACCCCATGAACTGGAGGAAACGAATAATTTTTTGTGTCATTTTTGTTCTCAATTGGAGTTTTACTTTTCCTCTGATCTTTTTTCAAAACAATTTCAACAAAAAAAACCTGCTTATACACAAGTAGGCCATCCAAACAAAGCTCTGTGAAAATTTTATTCTCGCCTATGTTCTCAGATAATGTCATGTCCGCCTTTGCGTAGTGTTCTCTGGTTCGTTGCATAGCGAGCGTCAGCCAAACCTTGGAACCAAGTTTCTGGGCGAAAGCCGAACAGAGCATTGCTACTGATAAAGATAAATTTTTGAGTGATTTTTTTGAGTTGATCCACGATTAGCAGGATGACTGTGCTTATTAAAGATGAATGAAGGTTTTCAGGTATGATTTATGGTCGTATATTGGGGCTCCTAATCTGTTTTATTGGTGCTTATTTTGTTCAGTTTTTGGGTAAATATCTACCAAATCATATTATTGACTTACGCATAAAGTGAATAGGCTATACCACTCGATGCCTTTTTTTATGCTAATTACGAATATAATAATCATTTCTATCGGAAATGAATTCAGATTTTGACCAGTTTTTGTCCTAATGAATTTTCCTTGTAAATCAGAGATTGGCCTATAAACTGGATTTTGGTTGCCTGTATTTTAAGCTTGTAGGAATGCCTGATTTACTTATTTAGGGTGTCTTGGGCAACCCTCTCGCTGTCATTGTTGCTAGGTCAGAGAATGAATCTTGCACCATTAGGCGGTAGCCTACCGTCGCAAGTTCCATTTCGAGCCCTTGACCTCTAGAAATGATTTTGGCTAAGTAGCCTATTTTAGAAAGTTTTAAGGGACAAGGTTTATAATAACGGACTCTTCAGCTAGCTAAGAAATAAACTCAGGCCTACCTCTTGTCAGAATTGCATCCTGAATTCAAATTTAACATGCATTTACGTCGGCAATGAACTTTATCCCTCCCTCCCAATGTTCAAATATATACCCTGAATTGGTATAGCCTACATAGGGGTGGGAGTAAAGTTAATTTTCGACGCAAACTCATGTTAAATTTGGATTCAGGATGCAATTCTGACGGTAAATTTTTACCAAATCATATTATTAACTTACGAATAAAGTGAATATACCACTTGCTGCCTTTTTTATGCTCTTTCCAAATATAATAATCATTTTTGTCAGAAATAAATTTTACTCCCACCCTTAGGCTATATAGCCTACCAATTCAGGGTATATATTTGCACATAATGGGGGGTGCGGGTAAAATTTAAACTTACCTCCCATTTACATCAGAAATGAAATTTGCCCCCACCCCCCTAATGTGCAAATATATACCCTGAATTGGTATATAGGCCTAGGGGGGGGGGGTAAATTCATTTCCGACAAAAATGATTATTATATTAGGAAAGAGCATAAAAAAGTCATCGAGCAGTATATTCACTTTATTCGTAAATCAATAATATGATTTGCAAAATAATTACCAAACTTTCAGGAGTTAGTTCAGAGCTTAAATTATGCCCTGGGGAAGGCATTGTCGAGCTAGTAGGCATATTACCCAACTGAACTGTTGATGAGGAATAAGCAGCATACAAAAAGTTATGCAAACTGAGATACAAACCAAAATAAAAACATAGTTTTGTTTTTATTAAGGAAGAGCATAAATAAGGCATCGACTGGTATGTTTACTCTGTTCATAATATATCTTAGAGCTATATCTTGCAAAATTGGGGTGGGGGGGGGTACTTGGACATAATTGGCATGATAAAACTAAGGAATTGAATGTTATACCACTATTATTTTGATATTAGGCTACAATGCTGAGTTCAAAAGGGGAATTAGTCTACCTTTCCCTGTGTAGAAGACATGTGTATAGACTAGGCTAATCATCATGTGGGCATTTTGGCTACAGTAATTCGAAAGTTCTTTGAATTGTTGTTGACTGAAAATTGCAGAAGAAACTGGTCTACCATCTCAAGCTAAAAAGTTGAATCGTCCTATCATAATTCGTTCTCAAGATATTCAGAGGTTTCGTTTTTCTTTTCTTTTTTTTTAAATAAGATACAATAAAAATAAATTGTTTGCTTTGTTTTAGCGAAAGTATAGAAGGTCAGAAGTTGCGCTAATTACAGGGTCGAAGGGGTGAAAATACCGTTTGGGAGCTGAAATTTTTCGATGCCCCCCCCCCCTAACATTAATTCTTTATCCGCCTGTGGCTTCAATAATAGAAATTGTGGTCCTGCAAACTATGTTATTTCTAAAAGTAAGTGTAAACTGGAAGGAGGATTTTAGGAGGAGGAAGGAGGAAATTTTGTTCAACACAAAATTAGAATTTTGTGTTGAACACAAAAAAACTTGAAAATGAGAAATTGTATTCCAAGACCCCCTTCACTGCATAAATTTTGAAAGCTGGTTCTCAAAAATTTACGATTTGGAGTTTATATCCCCACCCCCTTCAATTTTTTTCGGGAGGGGGGGGGGCAATAGTAAAAAAAAGTATCATAATTTGAATAAGAAGTGCCCAGAAATTCTAGAATATATAGAATTTAGGGGGGGGGCGAATCTTCAAAGGCCTCTTATCCCCCGTGTAGGGCCCTGGAGGAGCACTCATCGTAGATATTGATGTCATTATGGACCCTGATGACACCCACGCGTTCTTCTCTGGTCTTTGGCCTACGTAGTTTATCAAAGCAGTAGTTTCTTAAAGGAAGAAAGGGTATACCGAAGAAAAAAGCCAAAAATGTAGTTTAATTACAAGATTCTCATCTTTTAAGCCTACTTGGACATACTAATTATTTATCGCCGTAATTTAAAAGTAGTCTAGCCTTTTGACATGTTTACTCACGATCTTATAACAACCCTATTTATCTTATCAAACAAAAGTATTTATAAAACTCACACAGTAGATAATACATTTGTCACTTGTTGCACCTTACAAAAGAAACCGCCTTTTAACCAAGTGACTCATCTCATTCAGCCTTTTGACACCTGTATTAACATGTGTAAAACATGCCATGTGGTCGAAAACTTCAAATAATCGCGCCAATAATCAAGAAATTCATCACTATGGGAACAGCTGAGATTATTACCTAGTCATACGAAATTTGGCAGAGAAACCGGAAAAAGGATTTATTTCCTTCCGTCACTTTTGCAATTAAATGAAATTCGTTTAAGATTCGAAAATGGATTTCGTGTGAAAAACACGTGGTAAAAAAAAATGTGGATGAATAAAGTTGGGCTTTGCTTTTCAACGAAAGTGACACAACTCCGAGAATTTTTTAAGAGAACTTTAAATTAATTTGAGCGACTTCTACTACAGTACCTCGGTTTTTGGCCAGTTTTCATTACTTGATCTCATAAAACTAATTTTATTTTGTTAGAAAGGGTAATTATTCTCCATAATTTATATTCGATTCGCATATTCATTTTTATTATATAAGGGTGACGGAACTAAATTTCGACCATGTTATCAAAATTTTACACTTTAATACAAGCTGTTTTCTTTTAATCATCTAGCATTAAATAATGAAAAAAAATGTGTTTAAAATATTTTGGGAAACTTTTTGTCATCTTTTTCTGATGAAGTTGCATGTTTTTTTGTTTCGAATCATTAATTTTTTTAATTTTGGTTAAATGCCCTAATTTTGGTTAGAATTACCTTTTGTATTTTCATAAAACAATAGAGGACCCCTCCCCGCAATACATTTTCATAAATTGGTGTTACTTTTGTGCCAATACTATACTAATTATTGGTGGGACAATTCCTCCTCTATTTGTACAGTTTTAGCATTGATTCTGGTTCAAATATTGTATCCTAAAAATATCTTATCTATTTCATAAATGCATATAAAGCACCAAATAGAATTCCTCTTTTTCTTGGAATTTTCGATCCTTACAAACGAATAAATTTCTTGTACCCAAAATCCAGCTACTCAGAATTTATGCAGCCAGCGACAGCATTCTTTTACCCGCCTCTTGTCTGGCTGCGTTCCAATTTTTCTTTGCCTTCAAGTCGAATAGAGACTCGTCCAATGTTGCAACACGGGTTTTTACCAACTAACGCCAATGACTAATGATTCCCTTCATGTTGGCAAGATATTCGAAAAGCCAGGTGTGCAGATGTTGTGTTTCGCTCTTGGCTTGATTCGTTCTCACGATTTGAGCCAGACAACATTTTAGGGTCTCTGATGAGAGAGAGAAACGAAACGGGGAGTTAAAAAATGGAGAATGTGTAGACAATGAAATGGATTTATAAAATTCAATACAAATATGTTATAAATCTCAGGTACTGGTGCATTATATGCTCCCTTTTAAAAAGTCAAGTTTGGTTAATGCTAATGAAAAAAAAAAAAAATAGGATGAATATATGGTACTAGTGTATTAGATGGTTACTTTTATATACTATGCAAGGAAACCAGTCATGCAATGACAGACGAAGCCCGCCAGAGAGACCGCTATTAAGAAATGGAATGCAGAGTAGTTTTCATTGCGTTTACGATATTTAAACGTTTTTTTTTTGGGGGGGGGGGAGGTACCTAGGTTCGATTACGTATTTAATATATGCTAGCTTTACCCCCACCCCTTCTAATGTTCAAATATACAGCCCAAATTTGTTTCTGAACTACTATAGCCTATATCCATCCTATTTTATTTCATTGGCATTAACCAAACTTGACTTTTTAGAAGTGACCATCTAATGCACCAGTGCCGAATATATAATAGTTTATAAAAAAATTTTTGGCTATATATTTGCACGTTAGGGGATGGGGTGGGGGTAAAGCATAGCATATATTAAATACTTAACCTAACTTATCCTAGGTACCCCCCCCCTAAACCCCAAAAAACAATAGTTTAAATATCGTAAACGCAATTAAAACCACGCTTTGCATTGCATTTCGTGACTGGTTTCCTTGTAATGGCCCATATAACGCACCAGTACCAAATCTCATATTGAAGTTTTACATACCTTTGATCTGGCATACACACACGATTCTTTTTATTTAGGGGGAGGGGGGGGGCTCAGAAGAAGTAACTTATAGGTCGACTCTGAAAGTCTATTTCAAGGAACGGAGGTCTTAGCTTTATATTGACTTGGAACATTTTTGCATAAGTGTTTTTTTTTTTTTTTTTTTTTTTGCAGTTATGACCATCAGAGAATGATACGTATGCAGTATAAGCGTAGTCTTAAGCGTTCTTTTATTTTGTGGTACTTGTTAATTATACAGAACATACCCAAGAAGTGAAGTTACGTTAATTCTAATAAGATATACCAAAACTTGATGAAAATATAATAATTTAGTAACAAAATTATGGAAAGCATGCTACCCAGAACGCATTATATTAAATACATGAAATAACCTAACCACAGTACCAACTCTGTATTAAATATTTAATTAGAATGTACCAATAACGTAGTTTTTCCACTGAACCTAAGCTAATCCTTTCCGAATACAGACAGCTAAACCGGTTTTTCTCAGATCTTACATATCAAAATTCTTGAGCATGTTCTGGATAATTAATAATTACCTATTTTTAACGAAGGTGGAGACTGACTACCTTTCATTTACAGTTAATTTAATTTACAATGATGTTAAGAAAATATTGTACACTCTTCTAATGTAGTCTATTTCTCCCAATAACTTAAACAGGAATTGTAAAAGCTTGTCATTGGCTGTCTCCTTTGCTCTAACCGCCTTACCTTTCGTCTTGACCGCCTTCTTTCGTCTTACCTCTTAGTGTGTGTAAGAAATCATCTAGTCTGTAGTACACCATACATTAAGGAATTCAGAGTGGAGAAACAACACTGAGGGTTTGTTTTGGGGGTGGGGGGAGGAGAAGTAAGCTTGGAAATGATTAAATTTGGCGAAATAAATGGAAAATGCAGGGCAAGTCATTAAAGGTTCTATCCCATTATCCGGGCCTCAGCTTAATCACTATAGACTAGGCAATGATAAAACCCGTTTTGTGACGTCTTAACTGTTGTAGATCAGGCAATGATAGCAAGGTTTTCATTGCGTATACGATATTAAACTGTGTTTTTTTGGATTTTTTTTTGGGGGGGGGAGAGGTACCTAGGTTAGGTTACGTCTTTAATATATGTAATGCTTTGCCCCCCCCCCCCTAATGTGCAAATATATAGCCCAAATTTGTTTCTAAACTATTATATATTCATCCTGTTTTACTTCATTAGTATTAACCAAACTTGACTTTTTAGAGAGGTCCGGATAATGGGATAGTACCCATAAAAGTCTCGATGCTTGTTTTCGAGGAGGATGCAGTCGAGTATGCAGGAGAAGATCTTTAGTTTAATTTTCCCTAAAATCTATACCAATAATTTCGGCACCTGTGTCTTATAGCCACCACACTCAAGTTCTGTCGAGCAGTGAAGTTTGGTTAATGCTAATACAATAAAACAAAATATAATGATAATATAATACTTTATCAACAAAATTATGAACACTACAACAAAGAATTATGGAAGGGGGGCCGCCCAGACCGCATTGTACTTAATTCGTAACCTTGACTAACCTAAAATATCAACTAAATATTCAATTAAGATATAGCTACAATGTAGTTTCCCTCCGAGCCGAAGCTAATATTGTCTGGTATAAAGGCCATGAAAACCGGTTATTGGCTCTTGTTCGCGATACAAGATCTTGAGTGTGATGGCTATAACACCAAAATATCATAATTTCTTATATTTTCTATGTAATTTGCCTGTTCTTATTGTTTTTAAGAAGTTGTACTCTCCTGAAATGTCAGCCCCATTCGTGAAAAAAATGTGGTAGACGTAAATACCTAAAAAGGGTGTGTATAGGTAAAGACCTGCTACGTCTGTGACGGGAGGAGGTGTAAATAAAAAAAACGGGTATAAATCAAGGATAACAATAAATATATAAAAATTTATAGGAACAATGCAGAGGTTTTAGGGGTGGGGTCAACAACTCCATGTTTCGCCTACTCCGTATGAATCTTCGGCTTAGAATCAGTTCTGGTGATATATTTTCACCCCTCCCCCAGTCGCTATGCAAGCAACACTAGACTTAAATCCAGTTTGTTATTTTAAATGAAAAAATAAGCCATTGTGTTTTGGGATGAAAAATCGACTTGGTGTATATTTTTTAGTCTTTCATTTTTAGCTTGACTGAATTTTACATTTAATAAGCAAAATTCTTCTCTTTGCAATTTGCAAATTTCTCAACCCAACAAAATCTCCAGCTGTCACAAGATGCCACCTACATTTTTTTAGTCCTTCCATTTTACTTATTTTGACATCCAATAAAAATTGTTTGTTTACACTAGAAAATAGCAATCCTTATCAAATTCTCTAGCTATCAAAATATGTCACCCATGAGATTATCATCTTGGCCGTTTAAAATACCACTCCAAATAGCAATTATCTTATCCACCTGTCAAATAAATGGCTTTTGATGTTTCCAGGATGATTACATCACTTGTTGCCTATTTAACAAGACATCAATCACAGAAGCACGTGCTAAAGTTTACAAACAAACGATCTCTTTTATTACAATCCATTCTCTTGGCAGACAAATAATCATAATGCGATTTTACATGCTCAAATAGTAAACTTCGGAGACCACGTGGGATCACTTCTCATTTTCATACATCAAACGAATGAAAATTACCCGTGCTTTTGTGGGTAATAAACTGTCCATTGTTAATGATAAGTCCAAAATAAGAATGGATAGAAATCAAATCCGTCGGCAGCAAATTTACCATTAACTCATTCAAACCATGGAAACTTTGATGCTTTTCATTATGAAATGTTTTCTTCCTTTTGTAAATTAAGTTCACATCAGCCAAAAGAGGTTTAAAAGAGAAGTGAATTAAGCATAGTAGCTGCGTCATTTTCAAAACTCGCTCCCCCTAAAAATCAAAACATATTAAGAAGAAAAAACAGTTGTCTTGCAATTGCAGTTTAAAGTCACTTTGTTACATGCATAATAATAAATTCAGAATGGCAACTAATTGAATTTATTTAAACAAAATAGTGAAATTTGGATTAAATATTGTATTTCAACTGGAATTCTTTCTATAAAAAATTATACATTAAAAATATAAGCAATTTTAAATTGCTTCATCACTCCCAGCACTTATATAACTGACAATAATATACATGGATACGGCTTGATCGCGTCGAGTTCAATTTGCTTTTGTTGTTTATCGATTCGCATCACTAGAAGAATTCATAAAATATTTTCCGAGTTCTCTTCTTTAAACTAAGGTACCCAACATAATTTCCCCTTCGTAGCCATTCCCTATTTCAGACCTCTCCCTTGACAGACTTTGCTTCCCCACAATATAAACCCCTCTTGTCGTTGCTCCCCCTTTTTATCCGTTAAATTCCCCTTCATTCCTTTTTCCTGTCCCTTTCGAAAACTTGGTTCGGAGAACTTCAGTATTGACGCCAGAGATATGCGTCACTCTGTGTGGGACGGTAGCCCGTTTATAGCCAAAGGGAGAGGCTATAGGCGGTTGGGAAGGAAAACACCAAAGGACGTATTGGAGAAGAGACGCATTTGATGAATGTTATATTATTCTTATAGGATTGTTTGTTTTTTTTTGTACTATTAGGAGCAAAAAGAGGGTTTTAAATGCTCAAAAGTTTTCAGGTGAAAAGGAGAAGCTGTGCAGAATTTAATGCAATAAGAACCAGCTCATCAAAAATAACATAAAACTATTCTTTGCAATTTTATAGCGAAACAAAAACCGGAACTATAAAGAAATATGAGAGGAGTTAATAATAAATTTCCAAGGGATTTACCCCCTCTCATCTTTGGTTAAACCTTGTAACCCATGTAAATGGACAAATAAGTGCCCCAGGATATGTGAGAGAGACAATCAAAATAAAGTTCGACCGTTGACGCATTTTGGACCAATAAGTGGTAGGCTAAGTGTCACCCTCACTCCCCACGCCATCGAAAATTAGAGCACGTTCCCTGTGGAAACTGGCCTTGAGTTTTATTTGTCATGTATATATTCTAGGTGATACAATTCAAATATTTATAATTCCTTTTATATTCCAAATAAGTCGCTTTTTTCGAATTTGCCCCCCCCCCCCACAATAAACCAGGCCCGGTCCCTATACACATGGATTCAATCGTATGGTTTTAAGGCATCAACGACGGTAAGACAGGCACATACTCATGATTTTTTTGGGAGGGGGGGGGGTGGCCAATAGAAATAATCGGGAGAGGAGAAATAATAGCAATGCGTTTTTTATAATTTTAATGAGGTCCAAAAAATCGAAAACAGTCAGGATTTTCTTTTTTTTGGGGGGGGGGGAGGATGCCCTCCCCCAGGAGATGAGCCCCCCACCTCCTACGTACTTCCCTGTCACAAATTATCTCCTTTTGAGCTTTCCTTTCTGCAAGGAATGTGTTCTTACTTTTAACAACCATCCTGGTTTATTCTGTCTATTCTCGAAGTTTCGTTCACATTTTCAAGTTAGATTTATGGAGATTTTTTTTTATCAGGTATTTCCATAGAAATGCCACTGACTGAACTTAGCTACATTAGTACCTATAAAAACGGCAGTAAATATCGCAGCTTAAGTGTGATTGCGTTTAACCGTAGCAGTGCACCCGACACTATTAAGTTTTTTATGCCTGTTCTGTGGGGCTTAATATACAAGGTATAGCCTCCAAATTTGTTTATGATCATGTTTGTACTGTTCTAAGCAATTAAGGAGGAACGTTTATGGATTTGACGCGTAAAAATGTGTTCACATACGCTTTGATGTATATGTATATAGTTAGTCACAATATTGTAACTGTTAGGGGAGGCCTGCAAATATTTTCAATAGATGGGAAGGCGATCGGGTGTTTAAAAACCATTTCCAAGCCATATATGGTTATAGGCCTAACACGTGCGGGGAACGTCTTCGGGGCCGCCCCGGAAGCTCCGAGATTTTCCTACTTCATCCTATATATTTTTTTTTTCATGATATTTCCTCAGACATACAGACAGAGACGCATTTGGTCGCATATCCTCCCCCACTTCCCAGATTTCAAGATTTGTTCACGTTGTTCCGTACAACGTGAACAGTATAGTATCAGTATAGTTCACATTTTCGTCGCATTTTATATTCTGCCCCTCCTCCATTTTGTACTGTTATCCAACTCCCTTTGAGAAAATGATGTCTCGTGTTTATAGATTTTTTTTAGCCCATTCTCCTCTGGAAATAAATTCCCGTATATGTTCTTGTGGCAGGCTCTTCGAACAATCTTGTGAGGGATCTCCCTGTACGAAAATTGTACGCATACATGCACAACAGATACGTAGCCTTCGCGTCTGCGCACATATCTACGAAAAATAAAAACAGTACTTTTCTTAAATGGCTCAAGTTAGTCTAAACAGTAGAAAATACAGTTGAATTTAATGACCCCACCCCCTGAACAAAGATCCTGGATACGGCCTTGTACTATTTTTTTCGGGGATGGAGAAATAATAAGAAAAAATTAATACTTAGAATAAAATGTTCCCAATAATTTGGAAAAAAGAATTAGTGGTCCCGGTCCTCAGCCCCCCCCCCCACCTGGGTACGTACTTGATATGGAGATATTACAAAGTTACAGTGGTTAAAGATGTTCCAAATGATTTAGAAAAAGAATTAGTGGGCCCCGGTCCTCAGGCCCCCTCCCCCACCAGGGTACGTGCTTGATATGGATATGTTACAAAATTAAAGTCAAAGTTGAGCGTTCGAATTGGTCTAAACAGTAGAAAAGGTAGTTGAATCTTATGGGAAACACATGAAACTTGTGTTTTTTGGAGGTCAAGCCTCCTCGCCTACTTGGTCCTTTCAGATACCTGTTCTGACACTTAAACCAAAATATTGCTCGGGAGGATGTAATTTTTTTTTAGACATACCCAACTTAAAGGATCGAACGCTTTATCCTATAGCCTACGAATTGCCGTTTCTAAGGCAATTCGTTTTGTGACAATCAGAATTGTTGTCACAAAGGTTTGTAAAACTCAAGATCTGATTTCAGATGAGCAAAGTACTTATGGTCCCTTCTGCACATGACAAATGGATCTGATAGGGCACGTTAGCCAGATTTTGTTTAAGTGGGTAGGGGATCGGAGCCCCCCTCTACACTCGTGTCTGTATCTGATGCTTAAAAAATATTTATGTCGGTTTATTTCGATATTGGGTTTCTTTGCATTTTGACACTTACCTATCTTCCCCTTAAAATTTTTAAATGCTTGCTTTTTTTGCAGATTGTAAAAGAAAACATGGGTCTACAAGCAGCACCTAACAAACGTCCCTTGGAAGAAATCGAAGTCTTCACAAATGCCAAGATTCAGTGCACCATGAAAGATAGACTTTACAACTGTTTAGAAAGCGCAAGTGAGAAATGGTCAGGTAGACATGCTAAACGTACGGAATCGTGTAGCCAGAACACGTTTAGTAGCTATGGACAAAATATAAAATACGAAGAAAACGGTAAAATGTATGTACAACTTGGCACCATGGTCCCCGTTCAGGACTCCACCTCCTACGGATTTGCTGCGAAACGCTTTGACTCAATGACATACCAACAAAGACAACACTATAGAAAACAGAGGTTGTCAGTCTTTAATATATCTATGTTCAAACTTAAAAAATATAGACAATTCTCCGATCCTTGCCTTCACAGATCTGTTTTAGTGTGTAACACCCTTAGGCGAATAGAAAATGAAATGGAGAGGGAGGGTTTACAGTGTCTAGATTTTCAGTGCCAACAATCAGTAAGTTTTGATCCAGTTCCAGCTCAAAATTTCTACGTACCTCCCCCAAGCCCCCTGATAGGGAATCAAAATGATACTGAAGAAGGAGATAGTGGAATTAGTGATGAAACTAGTTCGATTAGTTGGAGAACGGTGTTAAATATGTCCAACGGTTCGTGCCTCGACTCAGTATCTGACATATATTCCTCAGAGTTAAACGGTAACCAAGACGTTAATTATAGTAGTGAATCTTCGTCTGATGAATCTTCTGTCGACGGTTTTAGTGACTTACAAATGGAGTGGGATGATTTCACGCCAAATTGGCAATCTCCAAGTAACTTGTACTCCAAAAGCTATTGATGCCTAGGTGCGATATTAGGCTTGTTTCAATGTCTAGTCATGCCCTGCAGCACCACGAACAAGCATTGTAAACTGTTTTTTTTTTCATCTGCATTGGTTGTGATTTTCCGAGATTATAAGAGTGCTTTGTTTACTGGCAGCAGCCTTGTTTTTATTAATTCGAACAAAATTAAGCTCAAATTATTGATGGGATCAAATTTAAAGTTATGCCGACGTTTAATTTTTTATGTTACAACATGTTTATCTGGTTTTAGTTTATCGAAATACAAGTTTTTGAAATTTCGTGATTGGTCTCAATGAATTTTAAACCTAAACCCGTATACCAGGTCAATTTTTTTCTCGTAGGTTCACTAACTGAACCTAAACGGACTTTTAAATTAGATGCAACTCCTGACCTAATTTTTAAGAAACGATTAATAACAGGTAGTAGGTAGGTTATTCAACTCGGAATATCTTATCACAAATATTCAGGTACTGGGTTACTAGGGTGAATCTAATTTAGTGAGAATGCGTGCAAGGTTGGCAACGTAATAATCCCTGTATGCATCAAAAAGTAGCTTAATCTGATGTATAATTGAACAGGTCAGTGGAAAAGGGTATTATTTGATGAAACGGGATTTTCCAGAAAAAAGACAGGGAAATGGTATTCCTTATGACTTGTTCATATTGCTCTGAATCAGGCACGCACACTGACAAGGCCGTCTCTAGTTGGGATGGTTACCGGGTTGGACCCCCTCCGAATTTTTTTTTTTTTACTTTTGACGCCCAACTTGTCAAAAAGTAATAAAAATGGATATAAAAAAATTTTCGATACGTTTTGATTTTTTTTTATAATCCTCCCCCCGAAAATAAATCCGGGTACGGCCTTATACACAAAACTTTTTTTCGAAGAGGGAAAAATAATAAATATTTGTTAATTAGGGTGCTTGCGTATTATAGCACCCGACTGTTGTAATTGATCTGAGTAAAACCGCTTTCTCTGTTTGCATTCGGAGATAATTAGCTTAGTCTCAGTGAGATAAACTACTATGCAGGTATATTTTAATTAAACATTTAATATATAGAGTTGGTTAGGTATTTAATATAATGCGTTCTGTGCGGCCAGATTTCCATAATTCTCTGTTGCAGTTTCCATAATTTTGTAAATAAAGTTTTATATTTTCATAATATTTTGGTATATTTTATAAGGATTAACCTAACTTCACTTCTTTGATGTGGTCGCTATCACTGGTAAGTACCTTAATTAGAATAAGATGTTCACGATAATTGAAGTTAGTCTACTTTCCTTGACAATGTAACGGACGCTATGTTGGAAGGCTTATCCCACCCCCTCTTAAATAAAAAAGACAATCGTTGAAAAATAGAAAGAGCCCTGGAAAAGAAATTTTGCTCAGATTTTCCCGCGTTTCCCCCTCCCAAAATAGGAGTGAGCAGCCCTCTACAGTGTTGGATCACTGAAACAGGCTTATTCTCGAATGAACTGTTTGTCAGGATTTTAGCCAGAGGATTGGGGTCTCAAAAGCCAAAAAATTACACATGAGATAAGATAATAATTTTTTTTAAAGGCTATCACAAGCTCTAATAGAGTCGAATTCGCTTCATATGTCAAAAGGAAATAGACAAAGCAAAACGAAGAAACAAATAATACAGCAAGAAAAGAAACACCAATCAAGCATAAAAATGTTCGATAAGAATTTAACAAATGGCTAGAATAAAAAACAGAAAAATAGAAGAAGAAGGAGTGGAGAATAAAAGAAAATCACAGTCAAGAAGAAAAACATTGCCGAAATCGTGTTCAAGGTCAAATACATAAAATTAAAAAAAAAACACTTAAAATCAAGCCAAATTAGTTGTCAAAAGAAATATTTACAATTAAAGGAAAAAAAAATAAAGGTCAGAAAAGAAATTTAACATAAATAAGTATCAAGAAAAGGGAAAATAAAAGTAACAAAGATAAAGAGAAAAAATGACGCATGATCATTGTGAACATACACAACACTAAAATAAGGGACCGAGGAGTTAAATTTGGTACAGACCATAGTTCAGGGATTATTTAGGTGTGCCAAAGTAAAGGGGATAAAACTTTTCCGGAACCTCTCAGTAATGGTATGGATAGATGAATATGTTGGAATTGTCAAGGAAGCTAAGCGGGGGAGACGGGTTCTAATGGGGTCATGTAAATCAGGAAAGATGTCCTCAGTACGAGGATTAGATATTGCGGATTTAGCAAAACGCAAACATTACAGGCCTAGGAGTCTCTGGGAGATTAGCACAATGTATTTTCTTGTATGATTAATTGATTATGAATAAATCTTATCTTATCAAACAAGTTTGTACTCTCCTTTTTTTTAACGTGGTAATACCTGCGGATTTGAGGAGCAGGAGTATGGAAACATGTTATTCGGACAAACAGAACTTGGGAAAGCGCTTTGTTTAGGGTGCACATTCATTTGGAACTTCTTCTTAAGGGAAATATCCCATCGAAGTCACCTGGTAATTCATGAAAGTTGCCGTTTAACAGGTGCACTAGATAGTGTTGGCCGATAATTTGATTAAGCGATATACCGATATTTTTACTTTTGATAATCGATATATCGATTTTGATATTTCTGATCAGTTTTTGGCTCAAATTAACTTTAGGTTTTGCCAAAATTCAAAAACAAAATTGTAATTAGAGAGTATTTTGCACAATTTTGTCCGAATTTTGAATAAATACAAACACACTTCCATAACATGAACGAATATCACATAAAACTTTATTTGTAATTGCTCGGAATCAAGATAAAGAAAAATAAGCTACTGTATATTTTTAGCTTGTCAGAATCAGCTGCATGTCAATACTTCTCCATGAAAATTGGTTCTGCTTTTCAGTGATTGAATAAATAAAAAATTAGTTTTTTTTAGCTGAAAGTAAGAAACGATATTAAAACTTAAAAGAACAGAAATTGTTTCGTATATGAGGGAGATAACCCCTATTAAACACCTCGCTCTTCACGCCAAAGTTTCTTTTTGTAATTTTAAAATTCCCTTACTCTAATTAAATTGCTCTTGTGTTTCAGAAAATGTTGTTTAATAATTGGAACAAAAAGTTGAAATTAGTGTAAAGAGTGAGGTAGGCCACTGAGGAGGAGGATCCCCCTCATATACGGGATAATTTCTGTTCGTCTTAAGTTTTAGTGTTGCTCCTTACTTTTAGTTGAAAAAATTAGTTTTTTATTTAATTTCTGATCGTTTTTCAAATAATGTCGGAAAATCCGCATTTTCTCTCCATGAAAAATCACCCTCCCAAGAAAGTTCCTCCTTGGAAAGTTCCTCCCTTGTAAGATGCCCCTTCCCCCAGAAAATTTTATCCCTGCTGAAAATTCCTAAGAAAAATTCTTGCGGACAATTCCGCCTAAAAAAATTCTTTCGAGCCTGCTTTCGTTTGAAGAAAAAAAGATTTGCTTTTCTTTTAATTTCCAATCGTTTTTCAAATCATGCCGGAAATTCTCCTTCCGATGAAAAATTTCCTGGAAATTCACCCCTTCCAATGTCTCAATGGAAAGCTTCTCCCGCGTAAAATTCCCTCATGAAGAATCTCTCCCACGGTCCATGGAAAAACCACTGGCAATTTCAACTCCTTTGAAAATTTTCCCTGGACAACTTCCTCGGTATGTCTCCACACGTAAAATTGAGCCGTCAAAGAGAAAGTAAGTCAAATAAAAGAATGCCGTACAAGAATTCTGGTAAGTTCCCCCGTGTATAGTTTCGCTTGGAAAGTCCAACCCTGGAAACTTCCCTCCCCACGTAAAAATCTCCTCTTGGAAAATTCCCCCCAAAGAAAATTCAATTTTCTGTTTTTTTCTGTTTCTGTCAAATTTTTTGGGGAAACCCCCCAAGAAAATTCTGTACTTCCCAATAACAAATAATATATGTAAACACTAGACAAATTTCATAACTTATAACCCTTTCCCAAGGACTTGCAGGGCCGTGTCAGCCCCAGAGGTATGATTACTTGACCTTTCAACTATGCTGATCAAAATGCTATCTCAAAGTTTTGATCGCATAACTTTGGAAAAAAAGGGCATGGGAGGGGGTGGGGAATATAGTTGCCCTCTAATCGTATTGGTCACAAAACTGGGAACTAGAAATGTAATTTCCGTTCGAGCAAGCCCTCTCCTAATTTAATATGAACATTTGTTCGATACGATCACCCTGACAAAAACAGAACAAATAAACACGCATCCGTAATTTTTTCCTTCTGGCAAAAATTATGAAATTTCACATTTTTGCACATGGAAGCTAGAAACCCTTACAGTAAGGTTCTCTGATTAATTTTATGCCACTGAAATTAATTTTATGACAGCTTCCTATTTTTGACACCCATATTACATGACTTCCACAACTTGAGTCGACAAGATTTTGTTGGAAATAAAGACTCCTTACTGAAAATCTGGAAAGCCGTGACAGATGCAGCTGCTGGCGGAAGCTTGACTTGCATTGACTACTGAAACTTCGTCATGTGATACCCACAAACTGGCTTGATTCTGTAACGGCTGAATCACAGGGATTTTCATGGCACTTGCATCTGTTAATACAAAATCCAGTAAGGCCAAATTCATGTCTCTTGCTATTTTACTCTCAGTTTGGATAAGATCGTCAGGAACGCGTAACGAGGTATGTGGTCATCTTGACGAGGGTGATCTGAACAAGGCCTATAAGTCTAGAAGGTATTTTATCTAGCCAAGCCTTTCGGAGGTTCTCAACAACATTTGAAAGTCCACCCTCACTAAATGTAGTTTGAATAGAGGTTATGCCAACTTATGGATACAGTGAATCAGCATTACAGTGTATACTGTGCATGCTGTGTATCAGCATATATGAGTCAATGGATTGAATACATCATTCTTCTTCTTTAGATTTGCGAAAAAAATTTCTATGTTGGATCTTTTCTGCTGGATGTTCCCCGGTAGATACAAAAAAAGCCGAAATAACATCGTTTTCGATATCGATATTTACCGTTCGATATCGATACCCAATATCTCCCAGCACTAGCACTAGACATGGTGGTAAAACTAGGCAAAGGAGCTAAAAGTAGTTTGAAACATATAGCCAAAGCTGGAGCGAAGCAAATGCCGTCTCTGTAATCTATCACGAGCAAAATGCCGATAATGAGCCGAGGGTATCCCACTTAGAAAAAAATTGTGCTCACCAGATAGTGAGTTCGTGTCGTGTTGGAAATGGACCACGCGTGATGCTCCGATTGGTGGAGAACGGGTGACCCTTCGTAACAAATGAAATCCGTCTATGGTCTTGAAATAATGGTTATTTAACAGAATGATGAATATTTTCTTGGCATATCTCACAAATACAGCGACCATAAGTCACGAAAAATATCGAAAGGCCGAGTCAGATCTTCTAAAGCAGTATACTTTAAGTTTTAAACCCAGATATAATCTAAATATAGGAAAAATTTCTTGCGGATTACCAGAAAGCTAAACAAAAATAATATCTAATTTACTGATTTCTTTTTCTTCTTTTTTTGACTAAAACGTTTATGATAAGCTGCCCAGGCATGCACGTAGAGGATAGGCTCTTTGGGCCCGTGTTAACAAGGGCGCCAATGATCGACCAAATTGACAAGTTCATTTTAAAAAAGAGTGAAAAACACGGAATGAGGGCCCCAGAAAAAGATCTTGGGGGCTCGGGTTCTCTGATTCTCCGATGGTATCTACAAATTTACTACTAAGTACAATATAGTTGCACGAAATCCATGAAGCATAATAGAAAGGCCACTGAGAAGGCTAAGAACGTCTTGTAAACATGGGGACCTTGCGATCAAACCTTCCTTCAGCATCGAGTCTTATAAATAAAATCTTCTCGCTCGGAGAAGTTACGTCATTTTTCCTCTGAGTATAGAAAGGCGCAATAGAACCTTTACTTTGGATAAACACCTTGATTCTGTTTGAATGTAAAGATTAAAACCATCATCGAAAATGGGAGGTAAAATGTCTTTTAAAAACTAGGGATTTGTCTTTTCGTTTTTTTCGAATTAACACCAAAAAGGGCTATTTTCAATTTAAATACCAAAAGAAAGTATTTTAAAAATCTATGGGGGGGGGGGGCAAATAACCCCCACTCCTTGATTGGCGGCACTGCCGTAGAACTTTCGTGCAAAATGTAATACCATGGACACAAGGCCGTATCCAGGGGGGGGGTACCCGGTTTGAACCCCCCCCCCCCCGAAATTTTTGACCGAGTCGAAAATTATTAAAACCTAGGTAAAAATCAGTATAATTAGTCGAAAACTGAGTCAAAAATTAGTACCCCCCCCCCAAAAAAAAAATCCTGGATCCACCCTTGCATGGACATCTCTGTCTAAAAAGCTAAATACCATAATAACTGCGGTCGTTATTTGACCGTTTCACGTATTTTGTCTCTTTTATGTTGCTTAAATGTCAACATCAATGCGGTTTAAAACTGCTACTTAAAATTACTTTAATCGTTCAGTTTTTGCTAATGTTTAATTGTTATCTATTAATTATTTTCATCAATTGCTACTACTCAGAGCCGTATCCACAATTTTTGTTTGGGGATGGAGTTTACCAAAACACTTCTGTTCGAGGGAAGGGGTACCTGAAGAATGAAGAAAAAGGGGTAAACTTCCTGTAGACTTTGTCTAATGGCTTCAAATAATTTTTTTTTTACCTGCTTTTTTAGGACCAATTTACAAGTCGAAGAATTTTAATTTTTTTAATTGGAAATGCGTTTTTTACCGCATTTTAAGACTAACTCCAAAGGTAGAACAAAATTTCACGAGGTTTAAACCCCGTGACCCCCCCCCCCTCCCGGGTATGGCCCTGCTACTACTACTAGTAACAACTCATCACGGCACCAAGGGACCTGAGGACAGTTAGCTGTTCAAGACAGGGGAATAAAATTAGGAGAGATTAAACTCAGTATCATCATGCTAAATGAGATCGATGTCTCCGGTATACGAAGCATATATGGCTTTAATTGGCTTTTAAATACAGATTATTATTATTATTATTATGAAATGAAAATCTAGTAGATACGCTAAAAAGCGAAAACTTGGCATTTGAATAACAGAAGCATTTTTAGCACCGCAGTGTTCAGAAAAATTATTCAACAACATATACAAAATTGCCCTTAAAGGAGTACCCATTTTTTCAGGCAGGATGGGGGGGGGGGGACTCATTTAGTGCCCCATTGCCACTGTAAGTAAGGTCAGACTCGCAGAAGTTATTAATTTGTACATTATATTCTGGATTTTCAGGTCGTTCCTACTAATTCGGGTTCGGAGAGGCAGCAAGTTATATCAAAATCAAAATTTCATCAATTGGTATCTCTTTTACACAGCCACATATGCAGGGGGCCTCGGTCCCCCGAAATCCTAATTTATTGAAATTTCTCTGTACTTCTATTTTAAATTATCGTTTTTTTTGCTTTAAAGTATTTGCAATAAGTATAAAGCAATAAGTATAAAGTATAAAGCAATTTGCTTTAAAGTAATTGATTATAATTTTTATTATTTTAATAATTTATTTTTATGAAAGTATGTTTCATCACTGTTCAATTTCTAATCTAATTTAACCGCAATTCAAAAATATTTGTGTTCCCCATTCATGAAATTAATTATTCAATCCAAACACATCCATTGAAAATTTAGACAACAATTTAATGTTTTTAACTATCAACTGATAAGCCAAGGCATTAATTAATCGGGTAGGTACCAGAAGCTCCCCGCCCAGACATGGGCCTCATTTTACCCATCCTGTCATAAGCAGCGCAACAGTGCGGTGGGCTATATGTGTCATTCTTTTTTTCACCAGGCCAGTTCTTATGTAACAAATTATTATAGCAACTTTGGAGGAGGCTCTTTCGATTGAAAGTTCTAGTGGCTTTTTAAGAGTCAAAAGTGATTGGATGCTATTTATTAATATAAATCGTTGAACCCACAAAACAAAAATCAATTTAATAAAAAATCACAAGTGACATTTCAATAAATCTCATATATTAAAAGTTTAGCACAACAATTTGAATCTTACAGAGTCAAAATCCATTCAAAATTACGAGCAAATGAATAGCGTGATACCCGGGGCTATTAGAATAGAGCTGGCTCAATTATGAGATTGAACATCCTGTGCTGGACATGGGGGATGGGGGAAATCGAGGGCGGATATGTACTGCAACATTAGTTGTGAATATCAGAGGCAACGCTGTAGTGTTGCCTATAGTAAAGGCCATACGGCTCCAATATTTTATTATTTATTTATTATTTTTTTTTCCATAGGAACTTCATACGGAATGGGTCGTCATAGAAACTTCAAAGGGGGCTCGTTCGATTAGAAATCGAGAGTTCTAGTGCCCCTTTTAATAGTAAAAATAAATGAAGGGCAACTAGCCCCCCCATGCCCATCCTTCCCCCCAACACAGCCAATCAAAATTTCGAGATAGCCATTTTGTTCGGCGTAATTGATGTCCAAACATAAAGTATGTTTTTAAGGAGGACACTCCCCCAAAACATTCAGAGCAAGGGTTTTAAGCTATGCCCAGGGTGCACATAAGGTTCTTATAGGAGGTTTTGTTGTAGAAACTTCAAAACAGGATCATTTGATTAGAAATTAAAGGGCTAGGGCCCTTTTTAAAATTAGAAATGGATTGTAGTATAACTAGCCCCCCCCCCCCCACGCCCATCATTTCCCCAAACACATCCAATCAAATTTTTCAGATAGCCATTTTGTTCAGCGCAGTTGATTTCCAGATAGAAAATGTATTTTTGAGGAGGACACTCCCCCACAACCCTCAGGGCAAGGGTTGTAAGTTATGCCCTGGGGGCATATAAGGTTTTTTATAGAAGGCGTTGTTGTAGAAACTTCAAAACAGGCTAATTCGATTCGAAATTAAAGGGCTAGTGCCCTTTTTAGTAGTTGAAAGTGATCGGAGGGCAACTAGACCCCGCCCCATCCTTCCCCCACGCACAGCCAATCAAAATTTTCAGATAGCCATTTTGTTCAGCGCAGTTGATTTCCCAATAGAAAATATGCTTTTGAGGAGGACACTCCCCTACAACCCTCAGGGCAAGGGTTTTAAGTTATACCCTGGGGTTATATAAGGTTTTTATAGAAGACGTTATCGTAGAAACTTCAAAACAGGCTCATTCGATTGCAAATTAAAGGGCTAGTGCCCTTTTCAATAGTCGAAAATGATTGGAGGGCAACTAGCCCCCCCACGCCCATCATTCCCCCAAACACATCCAATCAAAATGTTGAGATAGCCCGTTTGTTCAGCGTAGTTGATTTCCAAATAGAAATTATTTTTTTGAGGAGGATACTCCCCCACAACCCTCAGGGCAAGGGTTTTAAGATATGCCCTGGGGGCATATAAGGTTTATATAGAAGGCGTTGTCGTAGAAACTTCAAAACAGACTCGTTCGATTGGAAATTAAAGGGCTAGTGCCCTTTTTAATAGTCGACAGTGATTGGAGTGTAACTAGCCCCCTCCCCCACGCCCATCATTACCCCAAATACATCCATTCAAAATTTTGAGAGAGTCCGTTTGTTCAGCGTAACGTATTTCCATATATAACATATATTTTTGAGAATGTAAATCACCCGCAACCTTCAGGAAAAAGATTTTATTTTATGCCCTGGGGGTATGTAAGGTTTTTTATAGAAAGTGTTGTCTTGGAAACTTCAGAACAGTCTCATTCGATTGGAAATTTAAGGGCTAGTGCCCTTTTTAATAGTCGAAAATGATTGGAGGGCAACTAGACCCCCCACGCCCATCCTTCCCCCAAACACATCCAATCCAAATTTTCAGCTAGCCATTTTGTTCAGCGCAGTTGATTTCCAGATAGAAAATTTATTTTTGAGGAGGACACTCCTCCCACCCCACAGGGCAAGAGTTTTAAGTTATGCCCTGGGAGCATATAAGATTTTTATAGAAGACGTTATCGTAGAAACTTCAAAACAGGCTCATTCGATTGCAAATTAAAGGGCTAGTGCCCTTTTCAATAGTCGAAAATGATTGGAGGGCAACTAGCCCCCCCACGCCCATCCGTCCCCCAAACACATCCAATCAAAATTTTGAGATAGCCCTTTTGTTCAGCGTAGTTGATTTCCAGATACAAAATATCTTTTTGAGGAGGACACTCCCCCACAGCTATCAGGGTAAGGGTTTTAAGTTATGCCCTGGGGGCATATAAGGTTTTTTTTATAGAAGGCGTTGTCGTAGAAACTTCAAAACAGGCTCATTCAATTAGAAATTAAAGGGCTAGTGCCCTTTTCAATAGTCGAAAGTGATTGGAGTGTAACTAGCCCCCCTCCCCCCACGCCCATCATTTCCCGAAACACATCACATCAAACTTTTCAGATAGCCATTTTGTTCTTCGTAGTTGATTTCCAGTTAGAAAATTTATTTTTGAGGAGGACACTCCCCCACAACCCTCAGAGCAAGGGGTTTAAGTTATGCCCTGGGGGCATATAAGGTTTTTTATAGAAGGCGTTGTTGTAGAAACTTCAAAACAGGCTCATTCGATTGGAAATTAAAGGGCTAGTGCCCCTTTTTAATAGTCGAAAATGATTGGAGGGCAACTGCCCCCCCCCACGCCCATCATTCCCCCAAAGACATCCAATCAAAATTTTCAGATAGCCATTTTGTTCAGCGTAGTTGATTTACGCTGAACAGTTGAACAGTAACGCTGAACAGTAGTTGATTTACAGGCTCATTCGATTGGGAATTAAAGAGCTAAAGCCCTTTTTAATAGTCAAAAGTGATTGGAGTGTAACTAGCCCCCCCCCATGCCCATCATTTCCCCAAACACATCCAATGAAAATTTTCAGAAAGCCATTTTGTTCAGCGTAGTTGATTTCCAAATAGAAAATATATTTTTGAGGAGGACACTCCCCCACAACCCTCAGGGAAAGGGTTTTAAGTTACGTCCTTGGGACATATAAGATTTTGATAGAAGGTGCTGTTATAGAAACTTCAAAACAGGCTCTTTCGCTTGGAAATTAAAGGGCTACTGCCCTTTTTATTAGTCTAAATTGTTTGGAGTGCAACTAGCCCCCCCCCCCCCCCGACGCCCATCATTTCCCCAAACACATCCAAACAAAATTTTGAGAAAGCTATTTTGTTCAGCGTAGTTGATTTCCAGATAGAAAACATATTTTTGAGGAGGACACTCCCCCACAACCTTCAGGGCAAGGGTTTTAAGATATGACCTGGGGGCATATAAGGTTTTTATAGAAGGCGTTGTCGTAGAAACTTCAAAAAAGGCTCATTCGATTGGAAATTTAAAGGGATAGTGCCCTTTTTAATAGTCGAAAGTGATTGGAGGGACCCTAGGCCCCCCCCCACGCCCATCATTCCCCCAATCACATCCAATCAAAATTTTGAGATAGCCATTTCGTTCAGCATAGATGATTTCTAGATAGATAATATATTTTTAAGGTGGACACTCTCCCATGATACCCCGAGCAAGGGTTGAAAGTTATGCCCTGGGGGCATATAATTCTTTTATAGACGTCGTAATCGTATACACTACAATAAAAGCTCATTCGCATGGAAAATCATAGGGATAGTGCCCCTTTTAATAATCAACCGTGATTGGAGGGCAACTAGACCCCCTCTCACGTCCACCTTTCCACCCAACACATTTTGAGACAGCCATTTTATTAAACGTAGTTTTAAGTTCTGGAAATTAGGTCTTTGAGGATGACAACTCCCCCACAGCCCTCAGGGCAAGAGTTGTAATTTAAGCATTCTCCGAATCCATCCCATTATTTCTTATGGATGGGACGCTCGTATAAAATTTGGAGAGGTCTCATTTGACTGACAATTGAAAGTTCTTGTTCACTTTTTAAGAGTCAAGAGAGATAGGAGGATGACTATCCCCCCCCCCCTCCTCCACGTCCTAAATGTATCAGGTAAAAATTTTGAGATAGACATTTTGTTTAAATAGTTAAAAGTGCTGATAACAAAAAACTCCGGTATCGACACAGCCCACCAGGGCCCGGGGCTAGGCGTTGCAAGTTATGTAGGCGTTGCCCAGGGGCATAACTTATTAAAGGGGGTTTTTAACTTATGGGAAGGGGTTTTGTATGGGAAGAACACATAGGAAATCTATTATAATTATCCAATTATAAGGTTAAAATACATACTCTGAGATAGATGTAAAAATTGCTTTGGCACACAAACTCCTATTAAGGTCAATTCCAAACAGTCGTGATCCCTTTGTGTCAGCAAGTGAAATGGTCTAAACCCCCTTATTGGAGATATTTTTCAATCCATTCATTGTTGTCAATCGCTGTCCACAAGTTATGCAAGCTGTCTATTGTTCATGTTATCAAAGAGGTAATCGTAAAGACTTTGAAAAAAGCCTCATTCGATTTAAATTGAAAGTTCTAGATGTGTTTTTTAAAGTCAAGAATAATCGGACAGTAAGCGCCCCCCCCTCATGCCATAAAAACTTGAAACTTTTTGTGATCAAAAACGAACAAAAATTAATTAAAAAAAAAACTGTCCGAAAAATATGTTTTTCAAAGAAAAGTGAAGGCCATTTTAAACTTAATATCAGTATACAAAAATACATTTTAAAATTCAAACTAAACACGACCAGAAATTACTATTAAAGAAAAAATGAAACCCAAAACGAACAGAAATTAAATAAACAATCATAGCAAAAAACATACAACAAGTAATAATATAAATGAATAAATAGATCTTAAAGCGAGTAATGCTTAGATTGAATATGAAAATCAAGCTTAAAACGAAAACAAATATTTTGCTGTTAAAGTATAAATGAAACTTAAAACGAACAGAAATTACATAACAATCAATGCGAACAAACATACAATACATATTAATGTAAATGAATAAATAAATCTTAAATCGAGTTAGACTTAAATTGAATATGCAAATCAAGTTTGAATCGAATAAAAATAACTACAAACAAAAGTTTGGGTATCGCCTCACTACAGAAGCCTTAAACCTACTGCGTCATTGGCGCTTTACTGAAAATGTATTATATTATAAATGTTTTCTTTTGTACTTAATATTGAAAATAAATATTAAAATTACAGTAAAATTTTGAAATGATGAGCTTTTAGCAATTAATATCATTATCCATCAAATATTCAGTTTAACTTATTAGTTCTTTTCAAGATTAGTCAAGACAAATATAGTTTCACTACAAACAAAATTTGGATACTGCCCCATTCTTTAACTGTAAAAACCTAAAGCCTTCTGCGTCATTGGTGCTTCCCTGAAAACGAATTACTCGTATATTTAAAATTTATTATTTTCCAGTTCTTACAGCATTGAAAATGAAAATAAAAATTACAGTGAAAAAAAATCTTGAACTGATGGATCTTTCAATAATTAATATTATTATATATCTAATATTCAATTTGATTTTGTTTATACTTTCCAAGACTGTTCAAGACTCATATAATTTTGCCATTTTTTTTATCTCTGCCATTTATACTAACTAATCGTGTTAGTTTGTTATGAAAACTTTCTATGGCTTCTAGGCATTTCTATTTGAGCGGAAAACTGCACCTCAAACTTTGTGGAACATGCATTTTCTTGCATGAAACGCCAAAATATAATAAAATGTCAAGTTTCGGAGTGTTCCACTACTCGCAAGCAAGTGTCATTGGTATTTTTGAATCTGCATGGTCAATTTAGGGGGTGGAGGGTAGGCTAATTCTCGTAGCAGCCCCATTCCGTCGTGGTATGATTCACACTTTCAACACCTGGCGTCCGGACTATCATATAATCTACCAAGCATACAACTATCCCAAATCAGTATCAATAAATAAATGAAACCCAAAACGAACAAATATTAAAATAAATATTAGAGTCAAACTCAAAACGGACCATAAATTAATGTGAGTAGGGTTCAAAACCCCTATTCTTTCTAAAAGCCAGAATATAATTCGTACTTTACTGAAAAAAAATTCAAATGAGATTACTGAAAAAAAAATGTGCATTGTCAGTTTAATATACATATGCTCATATTTATTCCTTAAAATCTTAATTAATGAAATAAATGTTTTCAGTAAAGCGCCAATGACGCAGTAGGTTTTAGGCTTCTGCAGTGAGGCGATACCCAAACTCTTGTTTGTAGTTATTTTTATTCGATTCAAACTTGATTTGCATATTCAATTTAAGTTTCACTCGTTTTAAGATTTATTTATTCATTTACTTTAATATATATTGTATGTTTGTTCGCATTTATTGTTATTTAATTTCTGTTTGTTTTAAGTTTCATTTATACTTTAATAGCAAAATGTTTGTTTTCGTTTTAAGCTTGATTTTCGTATTCAATCTAAGCATTACTCGCTTTAAGATCTATTTATTCATTTCTATTATTACTTTTTGTGTGTTTTTTGCTATAATTGTTTATTTAATTTCTGTTCGATCTTGGTTTCATTTCTTCTTTAACAGTAATTTCTGGTCGTTTTGAGTTTGAATTTTAACAGATATTTGTATCTACTGATCTTAAGTTTAAAATGGCCTTTACTTTTCTTTGAAAAACTTTACTTTACTTTACTTTTCTTTGAAGTTTTTTTTTAATTAATGGCTGAAAAAAGCCGAGTGTATACGACATTCACCTTGGCCCAACCGAAAGCTTGTTTATGCTATACTACTGTGGTCTGCAGCAGCTCATTGCTAACAATTTTAGTAAAAGCCAAGCAGCAGTACTTATGTTTATTACTATTACTAACAACTCACCGCAGCACCAAGCCGCCTGAGGCCAACACAGCTACGCACGCTCCTTCTCCATCCCAGTCTATTCAAATCCTCCCTCTTTACACCCTCAAGAAGTTCCCATTTCTTTTAAATCTTTCTTTATGATATCTTCCCACCCCAACCGCGGACGACCTGTCTTCTTTTTAGCCCTAGACTACTTATATTTATGATTGTTTAATGTATGTTTATAATATATTGCGTTATGTTTTTAAATTCACCAAGTAGCGTTTTTGCTACATAGTTAATTTTCTTCACTACCACTTGAATAGCACCCCCTCTGCCCCCCCCCCCCCAATAAAAAAAACCGTAGCTACGCCCCTGGTATTAAGAACGCAAAGCGCATTAATTTGAAACTTTTAGGGCATGTTAAGTGCCAAAAGAGCGGATCTGCAACAATACCGGGAAGGGTTAAGGGTATTAAGTTTAAACTTTCAGAGAATATTAGTGGGAATGTTAAACTAAGTCAAAAGGCAAAACTTGCTAAATGCATTACATTAAAACTTTCAGGGCATGTTGAACGAAACTAAAAGACTCGAAGTACATCTTTCAACAGGGCGCGTTTGCAAAATCTCAGGAAAGGCCAAGGGGGTTAAGTTGAAACTTTCAGGACAAATTAAGGAATATTGAATTAAACAAAAAGACACTATGTACACGTAGGTGGCTGAAAAAGTGTATCTTCGATGTCTCAAGAAGGGCTAAAGGCATTAAGTTGAAATTTTCTAGGTATGTTGAGGGAGATATTGAACCAAGTCAAATTATTCGTGTTGATCCAGGTTGTCAGAAGGGCGTTTTCGCAAAATCTCAGAAACAACTGAGTGCATTAAGGTAATATTTCAGGGCATCTTGAGGGTGATGTTGAAATAAATTAAAAGACACTATTTGCACCCAGGATGTCAAAAGAGCCTATCTGCAACAAATCAGGAACTACTTTGGGTATAAAATTGAAACTTTCAAGGCCTATTGAACGAAATCAAAAGCCAATGTATGCACCCAATCTGTCAAAATGGCGTATCTGAAATATACCAGGAATGGCTAAGGGTTTCAAATTGAAATTTAGAGGTAATGTTGAACTAAATCAAAAAACACTATTTGTATCCAGTTCGTCAAAAGAGCCCATCTGCAATATCTCGGGAATAGCTAATGGTTTTTAGTTGAAATTTTCAAGGAATGTTGAGGCATGTTGAACTAAACCAAAAGACATTATATGCATCCAGATTGTAAAAATGGCATATCTACAATGTATCAGGAATGGCTAAGAGCATTAAGTTGACAGTTTCAGGGCATGTTGAGGGTGATATTGACTAAAATCAAAAGATTTATTACAAAATGGCGTAGCTGCAATATTACAGGAAAAGCTAAGGGCATTAAGTTGAAACTTGTAGGGTATGTTGAACTACATCATAAGACACTCTGCATTCAGGTTGTCAAAATGGCGCATCTGCAACATTTCAGGCACGTCTAAGGGTGTAAATTAATCTTACTGGACCCAACTGACGTTTTGAGAAAATATTGGGGGAATCAAGTACATAGTAAATTTTGTCTTGGGGGACCAAGCGGAGCTTATCAAAGACACAAAATCTCTGAAGAAAAATTTGGTAGTATTGATTTTAGTGCGAATTATTTTTTTTAATGTTATTTAAAAAATGCAGCTATTTACTTTTTCTTGAAATTCTTCTTTTTAGAAGTTTTTTTTTTTAATTGGTATATAGAAAAAACAATGGTTAAAACATGTGCAAGAGTTTTTGGCATGTCACAGATTTGCCAGTAATTGTTGCCGTCTGGGTTATTATGCAAGCATTATTTCCATTATGTCCGTGCTTATTTCTATATGTCAATTTGATAAGTGCGTTTTGATTATAATTGATTATGATTATTACAACTGTAATCAAGATTGCACACTTAAAAATTGTTCACTTCAGATGGCCGGCGTCACACAAGGTAGAGGATGGCCAAATGAATTTTATATATTTGTAAACAGAATACAATGCCAATTTACATAAAGCATTAATTGTTAGCAAAATTATATTTTTTAATGTTTCAGTTACTATTCGCCTGAGCCGCACATTATTTACAGTTCCTTACCACGAACCGATTGATACTGTTTTCAGCTTAATTTCAAACGTTTTTTCGCGCCATCCTTGTTTATCACCATGATTGTTTTTTGTCCTAAAAAAAAAAAAAAAAAAAAAAAAACAGAAAAATAAATTAAATAGATATCGTCAGCGGTTCCTAAATTGTGAATGGGAAAACTGCCCCTCCCGTATATTTTGAAGAACATCTTTTTCGTATCCTCATAAAAAAACTGAAAAAAATCCTTACCCATATTTCATGAAACAAATAAAAAAATACCCCCTATATTTTGAGGAACATCTTTTTTGTATCTTTATTTCAAAAAGAAGTACCTACCCTCTCTACATTTTTATGAATTGGCGCTCTTGGGTACCCTCCGATACAGTAAAAGACCCTGATTCCAAATACTATTTTTTACCAATATAGCTCTTTTGTAAAGTTATTTGATAAGGGGGGGGGAAGGGTCGAAAATTAAATTTCTCGAATTCAGTCATTGGTATTAAAAACTTTCCAGGGTTACGAACGTGAGAGAAATCCTTTTATTTCGACATGATTTTGATGTAGATGATAGGCCCTAGTAACAAAACTGTATGTAAAAAGATTGACCCTTTTCAATAGTCAGCTATTAGGGTGGAAGCCAGTGTATTTTTTTTTAGCGGGGATGTCCCTAAGGGGCTAAAACCTCTTAAAGTGAATTTTTAGGCCCTGGTTTTCAAATCTTTCAAACAGTTCGTGGTAACGAACCGTAAGTAAGGAGCGACCCAGCTCAATAGTAACTGAAACTCTTAAAAACAGAATTTTTATACCAATAGATACATCAAAAGGATCAGATTTTGATGCTGATTTCAAATATATAAGTTTCATCAAGTTTAGTCTACCCATCAAAAGTTAAGTGCCTGAGAAAATTTGGCTGATTTTCGAAAAAAGGGGCAAAGACCCCCTAAAAGTTATAGAACCTTAATGAAAATCACACGATCGTATTCAGTGTATCAGAGAACCCCACTGTAGAGGTTTCAAGCTCCTATCTACAAAAATGTGGAATTTTGCATTTTTTGCCAGAAGAAAGATCACGGATGCGTATCGACCCAGTAGGTATCGACCCAGTAGTCCTAGAATATCGTGGGAGGGCTCATTAGAACGGAAATTAAAAGTTTTAGTGCCCTCTTTAAGTGAAAAAATGGAGGGCAACAAGACCCCCTCCCACGCTCATTTTCTCCCCAAAGTCACCCGATCAAAATTTTGAGATAGCCAATTTTGTTCAGCATGGTCGAAAATAAGCATGGGCACTGTTCTGTTTTTCTGAAGAAAGAGGAAAAAAATAGACAGGGCTTGAATGAAACAGAACAGGTCAACAAAAAAACAGAAGACCTGTTTCTGTTCAGTTTTTTGGTAAAATCAGAAAACAGCTGTTTTTGTTCAAAAAACAGCTGTTTAAATAGCTGTTTTTTGAACACCTAAAGCTTAAAGAAGAAAAAAATTGTAAATCATACGTTTTGGTTTATTATCGGTACTATTGCAGCAGTTTTTCGCCAAAAAAAACCAGTGTTTCAATAAAGGGGCGAAAAATTGTTTATGCAAACAACATTGCCATCCTTTTTTTATAGTTATTTTCTTCCATTTTCCCGTTCCTTTTTTCCGAAAATGCGCTTTTATGTTTATACAGAATCTCGTCGAATTTCCCAGAAATGTATACTAATTATTTGTCTGGAGTCTCCCCTCCAGACCATGCTTTCTCCTTCCCCCATCCTGATGTTTGGAAGCCATCTGAAATATTGTACGAAAGAAGAAAAATGCACGGGAAAATGACACTTCTTACCACCAAGTCACAAATTTCCGTTGCCTCGAAGGCTTAAAACATCTTTTTAAGATTAATTATTTCCTAGCCAATTTGTGTGTGAGACAAAATTCATGGTTTAAGGGTACTTTGTATATTTTTACAGTGCTTTGCGCTAGAAAATAATGTTCTAGGCCCTCCACTGAATTCATTCTTAAGTAAATATGTAAAATGAAATTTCTCAAATTCTGAATTTCAAAGAAACTTAGACCCTTTGCTACACAATACTTTCTTTAAGCATTCTCTTCTTTTAATAGGTTTTAAAAGGGATGCAATATAAAAACAATTGCACTTTTTGATGACTTATTTCGAAAATTTCTTTCGCTTTGCGGCAGAAAATACTTTCTCCAACCCATACACTTGCTTCATTATAGAAAGTGTTACAAACTTTATTATCAAACTTTTGTTTTAAGAATACGAGTGGGCATGCTTTTGATTATTTAGGCACGTTTTCATGGTCCTAAAAACTACGGTTTCCTAAAAACTTAGACAATTTGCGGCACAGTATTATAATATACAGTATTATAAGGTTATTTTCATTTATTATTTTTGAAGTGTATTGTGAATTAACTACGGCCCAGTAGGGCTTTTAGTGTTAAATTATCATATCATATCATATTAATTTTTACGGGAATTTACTTGTCTATAATAGGTATTTAAGAGACAGATACAAGAAATACTAAACTGCTTAGTGGCATTTTTTTTTAATTTATTGCGCTGTATGGCAAAAATTACCGTGTTCACCGGAAGATGTGTTATTCTACAGAATGAGAAAAGTGCATCAGCAGTTTATAAGACTTTGGCCATCTAGGCCAGAATCATCTACTTAGGCCACTGTTTCAACTCTAGGCTTTTCCCTGAAAGGATTTCCATTGATTATATTTAGAGATGGTAGAAAAAGTATATTTGGCATCTTGAAAAAGTATATGTTGTTATATTGATGCAATAAAACGTGCCAGCAAAAATATACATTTCTACTGGACAAGACTTCAATACATTTACATTCCTCTCTGACTAAACGTTTAAAAAAATTTGCAATTAATAATCGGTATTTATCATGTATAGGCTAGTATGGTAATCATAGCAAGTCACTGTTGTCTAGCAGCATAAATTCCATGAAAACCGTTGAATTAAAGGTTTCCCGGTTAAAGGTGCAGATTACTTTCCATGTAATGTGGGACACAAAGGCCCTACCAGTAGATCCAGAATATATAGTAATAAGTGATTTTTTTACTCCTGCTTCACCTAGACAGTATCTATGCAACTTTTCTGCTCAATTGACTGAATAATATACACTAAAAAATAAGTTGCTTTAGTGAAACAAAACTGCACCTTTACTGTTCTCCCATTTACACACCTACCTACTCTCATCTGACTCCTAAACTTCAAAACTTCAAACTTCATCTGACGCCCTTTCCTAAACTTCAAATAAATCCAGCTCCGTTTAATCAAAAAAAAAAAAAAAAATCACACTTTCTAATGATGCAAGTTTCATTAAAACTTAATATCTCTATCTCCGGCACAAAACAGGGGAAGTTAAATGGTTTTTCTAATATTTCCTGTATAGTAGGTGTCGGATTTTACTTTCTGTAATTTATTCAGATCTCTTATCCAAGCTCTACAAGCTACGAGAAGAACTCCCAATCAATTCTAAATAGTTTGGCCACATAAACCAACAAAGTTTTGAATTGGACAAGATTCCGTGAATTTACTTGATAAAAAAAACACCATTGGAAATGAAGCAGGCTTTTTAATATGGAGGCATAGAAAGTTAGTTTCTTTTTTTCTCTTTCGAAAAAGGGACAAGCCGGTAAGGTTTCCTTAATAGGCGTGTGCAAAGGCTTGAAAACTACGTTGTCTTATCCAAGCTCTACAAGCAATGGCAAGATCACCCAATCAATTCTAAATAATTTGGTTATGCAAACTAAAAAAAATTATAATAGAAGAGACAAGGTATCGAACCCCCTTAACCATGTTACCAATCATTTTTTTTTAATTTATTGTTTTAGTCCTTTCTTTAAAATATTTTTGGTCCTTTTGTCTCAGTTGATCAAAATATTATTATTGTGTTTGATCTTTGTTCCCGCAGTTCCTTAAACTGTTCACTCTCGGATCCGCTTAGCATCTAGAGAACCTGTTCAAGCATTTAAGATTTTCATTTAGGGTACATATATTAAGTGGATTCGAACTAGTTCATTACTAAAAAGAGTGGAATTGATCATCTCGTCTTTTGCCCTCTTTCTGAAAATTATCCATTAGCAACTAAGCATGGGCACCCATAAGCTGAATTCCAGGGGGGGGGCTTGCCTGGTCCAGTTGGCAATTTTAATGCTATATAATAGAAATCTCAAAACAAAAATATAAAAAATAAGGCAGCATAATTCAGCCAGGAGGGGGCTGGTGCCCCCTCTTGCCCCCCTTATAGGCGCCCATGCAACTAAGGTCATGTAGCTCCCTCCCACTTCGTTCATTCTGAAGTGAGTAACCTAGCATCTAGGTTCAGAAAAACATAAACAACGGTAAAGATAGCCTGAGCAGAAAATACATACTGCTTTCTATATCTGAATGAAAATGTACGTTAAAGCTAAAAGATGGCGTGATATCCGCATCGGATATCCAAAATTTTGACTCCATATGCTCTTTTTCTATCCTACGCGACCAATTTGAGCGCAAAGTCCTTAAATTCTGTTCTCTAATTCTTCCTCCCGATCACTGCTCTTATACGACACGGTTGCGATGATTCAGGAGGCATTATGAAAATGTTTTTTTTTTTTTTAAAGTTAGACTTGCCACACATCCCCTAAACAGGCTCTATCGATTGTTCCAATTTATTTTCTAGTATCCTATTTGCATTTCAAACTTTTTAGTAGTTTAAATTTCTTTTAATTGTGTCATATCCTCTTTTCTCCCTTGTACCAAAAATTATAAATGGAGCTTTTGATATCAAGTTCTTTTTTCTGTCTATTTCTGTCTAAACTAACCGGTCTCTATATATGGAGAAAAAAGATGTCAGTGCCGGTCGGTTTTCCATTTAGCGAGCCAATGTGCTTCATATTCTAGAGTAAGCTTGCCGATTATGGGATGGGAGACACTTTTATAAGTTGTAATCACCTCTCTCAAGAGCATGAAAGTGCAACAAAGGGCAGTCTCGATAATAGTAATGCCTCTACCACTCGATGACAGAGAAACACTACATGGTTTAAAACCGAGATCTGAGAAACAAACGGAGCTAAATAATGAAACAGTCCTTCATAGTCTGCCACCAGATATTCCTAAAAACCACCACTCGGTTGCTCAAGTTAAAATAGTGTTGATTTTGTAACAGTACCCAAATTTGGTTTGTTATAGATTCTGCTGAATAAATAGTACTACTTCTAATTCTTCTTTTTAAGAGAACTTTCAACATATTCCGCTTTGTTATTGAAAGTAACGAGTCGACTTCAGATTTATTAAAGCTTACCGAAATCTTTGAATTCCAATATAACTACATTCTTCTCGAAAACCACAAAAAAAACAACTTCCGAATGTGGGTCAATGCGGTCCTCGCAGCGCAGGTGTCGATCTACTGATGCACTGCACTCGGCCGGGAGTGCTACACGTGGTTAGTGAAAAATCGTCCAACATTTCCTATGTTTTCCCCATGATTCCTCTAAACAACCCATTCAAAACTGGTCGCAGTTTTAGCTTTTCTTACAGGGAAATGCCACTAATCCTCGCCCAAACCAAACAATAGCTACCACCAAGACTCGACCACACGCCTCTTCGCTTACAAAAGTTGAAAAATATGCGTATAGTTTTTTGAATAAATGAAACATAATGACAATTAAACACAAATCAACTTTACCTCAACATATTAATAACTTCTATTTTTTGTAATAATAAATTTTACCAAATGACTCGTTTATATTTATTATTACGTTATATTTTATTGATTTATATCATAGTTAATACAATTAATTAACTCAACAAATTTAATTTATTGATTAGTTATACACAAAATAAACAGAGTAGAACAGCAGGTCTGAAAATTATAATCCAGAGATGAAAATGCGACATATATTTACTATCTCAAAATATGGACAAAGTTTGATAATCAAGTATAGTCAATCTTGGATCATATTCACAAGATACAGTCAATATTGACAAGTAAGGCCCGTATCCAGGGATGATCAGGGGTTTTGCCACCCCCCCCCCCTCGTAAGGTTTGTCCGACTCGTAAAAACGCACAAAATGAATATAAACACATTTTTGATACGTTTTTAAACTTTTTTAGTACCCCCCCCCCACTCCCCCGAAAAAAAATCCTAGATACGGCCCTGCTGGCAGGATATAGTCATTGGATCATAAATGGAACCAGATCATTCGATAGGATATACCATCCCACGCTCCTTTTCCTGCATCAATAGTCAACAACATAGTGGGTGGATTAATGTTTCAAAAGAAGTTAGAGGGGGTCAGATTCCAACATGAAATTGTTACAATTTGACAATTTACAAAGTAAAAAGGAATAAATCTTTTGAAATAAATGATTTTTGCTAAAAGAAACTACCCACACAGATTCTGCTTGGCCAGGCTGTTTCTCAGCCCAGACCTTTCTTGTCTCCGTTTCGTTAATTTAGCTCCAGATGTGAAATAAACTTTTGTCCCCTACAATCTTCCTCTCGCGCGATTGATCTGATTTACATTTGCTGTGTTTTTTAATATTTCATACTGATATAGGAAAGTTTCTTTTGTATATATTTTTTTTTTATCTCCACTGTAAACCCCTTTAGTGGGTCGATTTTTCTCTTATCAGTGATTGCTTTTGATTTGGATTATTTTTTTCTTTCCTTTATCCTTTTCTTTTGTGTTACTCTACTATTTACACATATTGTACAGTGGGTTACAAATAAACTATCAAAAAAAGATTACTAATACAACCCGATATATCCCTATTTTTATTACCTGTGTAGGCTTGTCCATGTTTTTCAATTGTTTGCTTCTTTTCCTTCCTTTTTACACTCAATGATCCATTGATTTTTTTTTTAACTAATCTGATAAAATGTCGGTTTTACAAAAAATTCAATGGGTGAATGATTCATTTTGTCTATTTAACGCATCCTTTTTCCCTATTTAATTTTATTGTTGTTGTTAAGCTTTTCTTGATGTTTCTGTCCGTTATTTTGTTTTTCTTTACACTGAAATACAAATTTGGCTCATATGGGCTTGTAACTGTGATTTTTTGAAATAATTATCTGATCCTGTTTCTTAAAATTAAGGAGGGGATCACCAAAACGTGGAATCACCTAACAGTTCAAACTGACAAATTATATGTTTAATGTTTTAGCCTTAGCAAAAATGTAAAAAAGTTTATTTACCTTAAATCCATATAACTTTGGTTCGAGTCCATTCATCATTTTCGACCCCCCTTTTTCTTTATAGAGAATAATAACATAGTTTCAGAATAATAATAGCAAGTGTTCTTTGAGATCTAAAATTAAAGTACCTCTTCCTAAAGTCGTAACCCAAAGTCATTTAAAATTGGCACAGCAGCTTCCTAATTCGGCATCACAATTCAATAAATATTAAAGGGCTTTATATTATCTCCCTGTATATAAGAAGCTAGGGAATTCTTTATGCCCTATGGAAGAGGTACCAATTTCATGATTTTTTGGCTCTAGCAAGTTTTTCTTTTCCAATAGGTGGGATTTCTGGGTTATATACAAAAAATCAAGAGGAGAGGGGTTCGGGCGCGTGCCTCCGCCAGAAATAAAAAAAATTTCCCATCATTTCTAAAATCATATTTATATAATTAATTTATTTTTGCGGTTTAAAATCCTATGCCTTGAATTTTTTTTTTTTTTTTTTTTTTTTTGGCACGTGGGCTTGAGAAGCTGGATCTCAATTTTAAAGTGGAGAAGTGTGATATTTTAGCAGGCTTGAATTATTTAATTAGTCACTAAGAAAAATGACGGACTTCTAGAAAACCATAAATTTGTTAAATTCTAGAATGGAGGAGCTCTAGCTTTTCGATAACACCACAACAACCTTTCAGAAAATTCCTCAATTTAACAAGAACTTTGCAGAGGACGATGCATGTAAGTTATGTAAGACAATGCATTACTATGACATTGGGCGAAAATTATGGAAATTGTAGTATGTATTTGGAATTAAGTGTTTTATTTACCTTCGAATTAACTAATTAGAACTTAACTATGTTGGGATTATTTAAATTGGTCAGAAGTCCCCCCCCTCCCTCCTGGAGAATTCGGGCTTAAACCCGCACTAGAACCTAGTACCAAAATAATTCTTAAACCACACTATCCATTGTCTTTGCTACGAAAAGTTAACAGTTTCCACGAGGGTTCTTTATTAGAGGTAGCTAAATTAAGCTGGGTTGGTTACTAGCAACTCTTCAAACGAATGGATGATGTTGTGTCTCTCTTCGTCTTCTTTGCTTACTGGTTTATTACCTGGACGCGAAACTAGTCGAACCTGGAACCCAGCAGAAGATGCAGCGTCTGCTTCTGAAAAGAAAATACTAGCTCAGAACGAAAGGCATATATATTTCGCAATCTCGAGAAATGATGAAAACGACTAGTTTCCCTTCAAAATCTTTGCAGTTCGACACGGCAGGGATTACTCAACCCCTTCCCAACACGTAATCCTAGTGATAATACACCCGACGGCAGTTTGATGAAATGATCACCAGATACTGTATGGCTCAATCGAAGGATATCAAAAGTCCTTAATAGTAGACTTTTCTTTTGAGCAATCGTCATTTTATTTTATCGCTATAATATATAAAAAATAGAAAAATGTCAGATATCCCTAATAGTAGAACTACTTTTTTGAGTAATCGTCATTTTTTATCGGCATAATACATAATAGATACGTGCTTCTTTAGGCAAGACATTATATGAGTAACATTAAAAGTATCTTTTAGAAGCCAAGCAAGACCAGGGCCATCAAAACCCGTGTACGAATCGGAGTCATCCCTTTAATAGGCCCAAAGTCCAGCCACTTATTCCCATCGAATCACCCCCTCGCACTGAAACAACAGGACCAAGGTATTTTGACATCGTTTTATGGCAAACATTTCTGTGATATTCAAAGTAACCCGACCACTTGTACAGAGAGGGCAATCATTTTCCTTTCAGGTGAGTAGTCCTTTCACATTAAGACAAAGGTTTAGCCCGTCGTCACCAGAGAGGAAATAGATAAGCTTTCTTACACAACGCTAGCATAAGCCTTCAGAACAGAAATGCATGTTATTCAACTTAAAAGGCACAGAAGACAGAACTACTAAATAAAATGAAAATAAGAAGCAAGAATGTCCATGCCAGTCATTATTTAAATGCCCAACATGTTTATTTTAACAAATGTACAGAACAGGATATTTCAAAGACTGCTACTAATTCATCCTTTTTTACATATTCTATCTCTGTCGTTAATACCCCAAAATCAACACTGCAGCCAAAGTCATTACATTACTAGACTACAGCTGCGGAAAGAGCTAGAGATAGGAGTTGATTTAGATGTCCCTAGGGTAGAATGTACATTATTGGTCATTTTTATAGCCAATGTCTACTAAGGAAATAACAACGCGCTATTTCTTTGATCTTTGTCTTTCCAGGTATGTTTGCCTAAGAATAGAACAGAAAGAAAAAGTTTTTGAACTATTTTTGAACCGGACTTTCCTTGGCAAAGGTTGGATCTTTAAAATAATAAATATATCGCAGCACAAAGCCACGTGAGCGCAAAGATTTTTTTTTATTTCTTGGCTATATTTACTTCAAGGGTTGCCACTTGTTGAGTGCCTTGTGACAAAAGATGTGAGCCGTGGTTTGAACCGTAGCTACAGCCCTGTCACAAAGCGTAAGTTATTAGGGAAAGTCTACCAAAAAGGAAAAGCCACATGGAAATTGCTTAAAGTACTACTTATGAACGTCTATATTATTCTAAAAATTCTTTGAACAATCCAACGAGATTTTTCTATACTTGAATTTCTTTTCTATGCTTGTTCTCAGTACGTTCAGTAGAATAGACTTTTTTCTTTTACCTGGGAACGTTTACATTTTGGGCAACGGATGCGTCTTTTTTTTATCAGGGAAACTTAATAAAAAAAGGGAGTATTCGACAAGAGTAATTCAACAGGGGATTTATGGAGAGAATATACAATACGAGCTATATGGGTACTCTACTTTACAACTGTTGCTAAAATTAAACACATAAACGTGGACAAAATGCATATAATTATGACTATATAGGTATTCTATTATTCTCAATTCGTCTAAGAATTATCAATTCTTCTATAATACTTGCGTATTATAGCACCCGACTGTTGTAATTGATCTGAGTAAAACCGGTTTCTCTGTTTGCATTCGGAGATAATTAGCTTAGTCTCAGTGAGATAAACTACTATATAGGCACAATTTAGTTAAACATTTAATATATAGAGTTGGTTAGGTATTTAATATAATGCGTTCTGTGCGGCCAGATTTCCATAATTCTCTGTTGCAGTTTCCATAATTTTGTAAATAAAGTTTTATATTTTCATAATATTTTGGTATATTTCATTAGGATTAACCTAACTTCACTTCTTTGATGTGGTCGCTATCACAGGTAAGTACCTTAATTATTATAAGATGTTCACGATAAATAGGGGGAAAACTAGTGGATCTCGGTCCTCAGCCCCCCCCCCCTTGAGTGCATACTTGATATGGATATGCAGGACCGTATCCTGTTTTTTTTTGGGGGGGGGGGTTTATAAAAAATGCATCAAAAATTTGTTTATATTTATTTTGTTACGTTTTACGAGTCGGATAAACATTTCGAGGGGGGATTCAAACACCCTAACCCCCCTCCCTGAATACGGCCCTGTGGAGATGTTACAAAGTTAAAGCGAAATAAACGTAAAGTCAAAATCTCAGTTTTTTTTAGCTTGAACATGAGCACAAAGACCCTCTTTCCGGTATAGATGCATAACACTACACTACCCTCTTATGCGTAAAGAGCACAAGGTTTTCATCTTCTTTTTTTTAGGTTGGCCATCGTAGAAATAGGGAAGTTAATGAATTTATTTTTCAGTTGAATAACCAATCTCATTTTGAAGCGATGTAGACACGTATCAAAAGGCTACCAAGTCTTAATCTCATCGACTGCATTCAAAATGCATGGAAGTTAGTCTACTTTCCTTGACAATGTAACGGACGCTATGTTGGAAGGCTTATCCCACCCCCTCTTAAATAAAAAAGATAATCGTTGAAAAACAGAAAGAGCTCTGGAAATGGAATTTTGTTCAGATTTTCCCGCATTTTCCCCTCCCTCTCCCTAAATAGGACTAAGCAGCCCTCTACAGTGTTGGATCACTGGAGCAGGCTTATTCTCGAATGAACTGTTTGTCAGGAAGTAGCCAGAGGATTGGGGTTTCAAAAGCCAAAAAATTACACATGTTATTCGGACAAACAGAACTTAGAAAAGCGCTTTGTTTAGGGTGTGCATTCATTTGAAACTGTCTTCTTAAGGGGAATATCCCGTCGAAGTCGCCTGGTAATTCCTGAATGCTGCCGTTTAACAGGTGCACTACATAGTGTTGGCCACAGTTTATAGAATTATCAGTATGATCATACCCTATCTCACCCATTATAAAAACCCGGACCAAGGTGCGAGTGCTCCGGAGAACGTTTTTGCAGATATAAACATAAGCGGCATTAGATCTTTTCATGGGTAGACAAGTCAGATTTCTCTTGGACATGAAACAAGTGGAAACCCGCTATTACGAATAATGCATTTTGTAGCCATTTCTCATTGATTGACGGAAACAGACTAACCCGCTATTGTAGAAATAAGTGGGAGGAGCTTTTTGTTCGTACCGAGAATGAAGACCAGAAATGATCTGCGATAAACTTACTGGATAATTCTATAAACTGTGGTGTTGGCCGATAATTTGATTAAGCGATATACCGATATTTTTACTTTTGATAATCGATATATCGATTTTGATATTTCTGATCAGTTTTTTGCTCAAATTAACTTTAGGTTTTGCCAAAATTCAAAAACAAAATTGTAATTAGAGAGTATTTTGCACAATTTTCTCCGAATTTTGAATAAATACAAACACACTTCCATAACATGAATGAATATCACAAAAACCCTAATTTGGAATTACTTTGGATCAATATAACGAAAAATGCATATAATTATGACTATATAGGTAATCTATTATTCTCAATTCCTCTAAGAATTATATAAGGTTTTTTTCTGCGACAATCTAGAATCCCAACCTCAATTACAGGGTTCATCAGAGAAAACCATTAGTTCGTGTTACTAATATAATCGTGATCCTCATTCTTACCCTTGTGACACACATATCGGATATGATACTGCTAGAACTGTCATTTTTACACTCAAATATCCTATTGCATATGGAGCTGATAATGACAGTGATCAACAGATATGACGACTGTATAAAAAAAGGTTCGCCATGCATGAGTGATGATGAGCACTGGAACCATTCTGGCTTTATTTTTTAGGAACAGTATTAGAAATAACAGGTTCTGAGGTCTTTGTATGCATGTAGGTAAAGAAACTTCTTGACTACTACAGTCCTTGCGTCGGCTTGACACTATATTGCTACAGCTGATTTCGAATTCTAGGTCCCGTATTACCGATCCAAGATCAAACCCACTCTGCCACCACAGGAATTCTGAAGATTTTCTAATCCATGATTAAACTTTGAATTTTGCCTCTTTTTTAACAATCTCAGTCAAGAATCTTACTCCTAACCAAGATTCTAATAGGAAATATGGGAATACCAAGGGGACTGGATTGGGCAATCAAGACTGTCATAGAAAACACAATTTTTCAATCTGGATTTTAAACCGAGAATCCAGATTATCAAGGAAGAAGGTTTATATTAGATATACTTTCTCTACAAAAAAAGGAGCATGGACATCACCTAAAATAGTGTTATCCAAAAATAGTGTCTTCCAAAGTCTTTGGCTCTTACTAATGACGGAAAAAACAAGACATGGAGAAAAAACAAACCTACCGGCAGGAATGTCAGTTAAGAAAAGGACCCTTTCAGGTAATGTGCCAATGGCTTGTGCGATCTGTTGATAGCTCTGGACCTCCGTTTTCATACCAATAGACGTGTCGAAATGACCTGAAAAATACTACACTTTTTTAGGATTTAATTAAGCAAACACAGAAAAGAATTTATAACTATTGCTGCTACTTTGGATACTACATGTATCACTTTCTGGTCAGTTACATTTTAGCTGTTTAATTTCCCTGAATACTTCTCTCAACGCACAAAGAATTAAAAAAAATGGCATGCCACAGGTGCTACCATCCTTCAGCTGTTCATAGAATCAAATTTGTTCAATTAAGATACTTTTTTTTTACCAAAAACTGTAAAGTAATTAAATCCAGGCTTGTTTCTCAACGGAAGCACATGGGGACATTATTTGGTTTCTCATTACGTGAGAGAAAGGGCAAATGGCAAACAAAGATACATTTAGGCTAAAACAGAGGTCTTCAGTTCTTTTACAGGCCTGTGTCTCCTTAGAATCTTAAATCACTATTTCATTCTCGGTTTAAATAGACTACAAGTTTGTTTTGCAGACATACAAATTTATTTAGGTAATTTCATAGACATTGCTTCCTAAAATCCACCCCAGAATCCCTCTCTCGTCTTCGTCTTAAATCTTTTATCGCACCTCCTGATGTGGTTTTACCTCCCATTTCTTGTAACCACAGTTCAAAACAAACGAGCTTCATCGAGTGATAAAACGCATTTAATGCCAATGCTAGTAAACCTGGTGTTAAGTTTGGAATAATGGCTATAAAGAAATGAATATCAAAATTCACATGCATTTCCGGAAAAAAAAATTCAGAAAATAAACACATTTGAGAATTATGAGTGAATATACGCGGTCATAGTTCAAATACGCGCATTTTCAGAAAGTTTAGATTTTCATAGATTCAATACATAAATTTTTACGCCCCATTTCTCGACAGAATTTCCAACCAAAGGGAGGATATAATTTGTTAATTCGCAGCATTTAACATTTTAAAATATGATTATATTTTACAGATTTTACGGAGTATCAAGGAATTTTGCCGAGGCAGAAGAAGGGTGTTTCAAACCGACAAAGCTGCGATTTCAGGCTATACAACTCCTAAATTTTTCGAGCGGACGCGTGCTTTGAGCTGCTCTTCAGGAATTTCCCCAACTTTACACTGCGTTACATCGTATTCAATTTTGGAAGGTTAAGCCCATTCTTTTGAGAAACATTTAACTACAGTCCAAACCCAAATAAACATTGCAAAAATTCCCCAAAAAAGTGTAAAAAGCAGACGCATTCTTCTGATTAAATAGTCCTTTTCGGTTAATCATTGAAAGCCAATTAATTATATTTATTTAATTATTTATTATTTACTTAATAATTAAGATAATTTCTTAAACCACATTGGCCTGACATCACATAAAGAAAGAAAAACGAGCAAAAATGGGGTTTTTATAGGCCAAATGACGATACTGAAAAAACAAAGCGAATATTTCGAGAGGACAAACGCCTCTCTTCTTCAGCGCGAAACGAAACGATGTATCAATAAAAGCCAAAAATTAAAAGAATTAAAACCAACTACCTAACAACCATAAAAGCGAGTTATTCGCCAATATCCGCGATTTGCACAAAATCCAAAAAAACATGAACTGCCATCGACGGATACTAGCGAGCAACTGATAAATGAAAGGAATCAATTCATTCACTCGAAAAAATAAAACGAACCTGCAATTAAATAAGTTGGAAAACTATGTCATTTGATTTCGGATTTTAATTAAGGCATTTCTTGCAGACACCCTTTGAGACCTAAGGGGTTGTTCATGTGTGTGATTAGATGACTGGGAAAGTGGTTCAAGGTTTATTTCAGGGATTACTAACGTATCAGCTTCTCTTTTGAGAAAACCGAAATATGACTCGTTTATTCTTAAATCACCGGAATCTCTGTTTAAAGCTAGACCTAAATGTTGGTATTTATAAATTTCAACAGCTTCTCTGTAGTGCTGGACAATACCTTTATCATGCGAAATAAGACTAGCTTGACTAAACAAAATAGTATGGTCTGGTTTTTCAAAAATGTGCTCTGCAAGGGCAGAGTCAAAATTTTCTCGTTTTTTCCGCTTTTTAAGTGTATTATTAATTGAACTAGAATGCTGGGTTAATCTATCTGTTAGTCGCTGATTTGTTCTTCCGATATACCAAAGACCACACGAACAAGGAATTCTGTAGACATCGGAGTTTTCACCTATCGGTATAGGGTCTTTACCTTGATAAATTTGGGACCTGATAGTTTTTCTGAGTCTATAATAAGTGTAAATGTTATTTTTCCTTAGATTTTTTGAAATGTGGTCTGAAATTCCTTTAATGTATGGGAGGCCAAGATAAACTGAATTTTCTCTTTGATTTGTGTTTTCTGTGCAACTATCTGATAATCTTTTAATGCGTTTTGTAATTACAGAATTTATTAAACTAATTGGATAACCATTCCCAAATAAAATATCTCTAAGGTGGTTGAGTTCTAAATCCAAGAAACGTGTTGAACAAACTTTCAAAGCTCTATCAACTAGAGAAGTGACAACTCCTCTTTTCACAGCAGGAGAATGATTGGAGGAATAACTTAAGTAACGGTCATTATGTGTGGGTTTTCTTTATACACTAAACTCGAAACATGAATCATTTCGGTGCACCAAAACATCTAAGAAAGGAAGACGCCTCTCTATCTCTGATTCCTGAGTAAATTTCAGTTTTGGATCCAAGGAGTTGAGCAAGTGAAGAAAAGAACCCAGAGACTCGTCACCATGCTCCCATAAAAAAAAAATGTCATCTTTAAAACGAACCCAAAATTCAGGTTTACAAGAACTTTGCAAAATAGCCCTTTCTTCTAGGTCTTCCATGAAAATATCAGACTGTATTGGAGAAAGGGGGGCACCCGTGGAGAGCCCATATTTCTGTCTATTAGAAATGCCTCTGTAATGGAAATAAAAAGAAGTTTTGTTACAAAGGGCTGTAAGCAAAAGAAGTGTCTGATTCGAAAGAGTAGAATTTTCTGATATAGATGGGTTAGAATTAAGTTTTTGCTCCAAAAACAGTTTTTAGGGGGTTACCTATATTTACACGAATACGTCAAGGTTTTGCCCCACCCCTAAATTTTTGCGAATTGCCACAACTAGCCTAGAACTAGCCACCCAGTAGAACTAGCCTAGTTCTGTTAGTCAGCAGACGCTTAATACACTTATTAAGGAGGCTGGGAGTGGGATCATAGAAGATGGGGGATTGTAAACCGTATTTAGTGTTTTCGACTATGATGATAATGACGATAAGCTTTGAAGCTTTCAAGCATTTCCTCTTTAGGAATGGCACACAAAGGGCCAATTTGGGTGCCATATAGCACTTTATGATGGTGTTAAACATAAAAACGACTTGGACATAAACATTAGCTTTCAAATGAGCCCTTAAATGGCTCTATATGATACTCCAGTACCCCACTTGAGGCGGAGAAAAAAACATCAGCACTTCCCTTGCAAAAGGTATTTTCCTTTTTGGCTGCACTTCTGCCGTTTAGGGTTTTTGACCGCGACAACTCCAAGGGTAGGCTACACTTGTCGTTTTCATCTGGCACCACTTTGAGGGGCTTCAGACACTTTCTCGAATTTTTTATAAATTAATTTTTGCAACAACAACATACTATTAAAATTAATCGGATTAATATTAAACCGAATCAGCTACAAATGGCAATTTTTTGTCACTAGACATTTTCTTTTGAACAAGCGAACAGTTTCCATTATGGCACGATTCGCACATAGGTCTCTGGAGAATGCTGGTGACGGGTAATCCTTTTAATTTAGGTAGTGGTCATTAACAGCCGATTAATAGTAGATTTGAAATGAGACAATTTAGTGTAAGTAGAGTCTGCTCATATTAGAATTACGGGTTGTAGTTGAGTGGGTCAAAACGTGATTGGGGTTTTAACAGGAGCAGACAAGCATGCAGGATTTTTTCTTCCTGTCAAGGAGGGGCAATCTTATTTGATAATTTAAATAAGAAGCATCTAGAAATTCGGGGATATTTAAGATTTCAGTGGTCCAGGCCCAAAGGACCCCTCCTGTGTACTGACTAGGAATATATGACTACACAAGGAAAAAATTATCTTTGGCGAAAACGCCTCAATCTCATATTTGAAATTGGCAGGATATGGACACGTGTACGCAACGTGTCCATATGGACACAACGCGTCCAAAAGGTAAAGAAGTTTCATTAAAACGGGAAAAGGTCCAGGTGGGCATCTCTGGTCTCAGCAAACCAACAACAGCCGAAATGAAACACTAACTTAATTTTTGCTCTCAATCCACGTCTTCATTTCGCTTTTTCAAGCAGGTGGTATAGTTATGTCAAAACATGGCACACCTACGCAAAGAAATGCTGGTTCATCCCTGCTAAGGGCTATGCCAATCAGTCACTGGTGCCCAATTAAATAACGAAAATGAAGTATGTAAAAGCGAATTTTACCCCTTTCCGTGTATTGTCGTTTGTAAGTTGCTCAATTGTGTCAGAAAAAAACGGAGGGACATTATTTCAGATTTAAATAAACTAAAATAAAAACAATTCATTTTTTGGGACATTGCAGACTAAAACGGAAATGATTTTTTTTCACTCAGATGTCTTAAGGCCAGGGGCGTCCCGAGGGGGGGGGGTGGTGCCCCCTCAAAATTTTGTGTCATTCGGTAAAATTTTCACCGAAGGCGAAAATTTCGGCAGAAATTTTTAAAAATAGGCCAAAATTTAGCGAGATTCTTGATTTATGCTGAAAATTCAGCATAAATCAGGTAGCGACTCGGTAAAATTTACGAAGATCGCCCCCCCCCCCCAATAAAATGAGCCTCAGGACACCCCTGCTTAAGGCACACAATTTATTGAATACAAATGAGCTAAGTCACCAATGAGAGTCTACTCTTTCCAATATCTTGCTCTTCTCCCAGAGGCATCTTGGATTTCCGCGGATTGGCATGAGCCACGACAATTCTTAGATCCCCAAAACTATATGAAAATATTGTTTCTGAATTTAAATGCTCAATTTATTGTACACATTTCTTAGCTATGGACGAGAGGGTTCCCGCCTCATCCCATTATGGCTATATCTACTAATCAGTGGTAATCAAGAATTGAACTTCTTGCACATTGTTCCCCAAGCGGATATATAAGGCAAAGAACTATTAGGACAAGTTTAGTTTTTTTTTCAATAATAATAATATCACAAGGAAACTTACTATATTAATATGCAACATCTCCATATTATTTGAACGGGATATTGTTATATAATTAACATCAGTAATTTAAAGTCACCAAAATAAAGACTCACAGCTCAAACATTCCCTCACCTTTAGCATGTCCCCTTCAGTAGAGTACTCAAATAGGAGTTTCTGTGCCCCAACACTGCCAGAAGAATAAACATAAATTTTCCTTTTTTCTTCCAATAGCCGGTCTAGAACAGGCTTCACATCCGGATAAACACTGAAATAAATTGATTATTTAAAAAAATGAGAAAAATAATAAATTACAAATTTTATTAGCAGGTCCCCCAACAAGCATTACTGTTGTCAGTAACTGTGCTTAGTGCGACAATATTTATTGTTTGAATCCAAAAAAAAAGTTAATCCAAAATGTTATTCCCATAGAATATAGTATACAAATAGTTAAGCTTACATAACACGTAACAGGGATAGAGGAGGACCTTTGGGCTGAGTCTAAGAATCTAGGAATATTTTAAGATTCCCCCTATTATTTCCTATGAATTTGATAGATGATATCCCATAGTCTTTGGGAGCTTCCCCGCAATTTTTACCAATCTATACAGGTTTTGCTTTTTTTTTACGGATTTAATTCCCTCTCACCAAAGAGGTCCAAAACATGTCTCTTAAATAATACATTATTAGTCCTAAACTTCTTTGCATTGCGGACGTACAGACAATAACAGTCTAAATTGAAGTCCCAAGCAAACAGATACTAACGCCACCAAACCATTATTTTCTGTTGGGAGAAAATTTATTGACAAAAAAAAAAAAAACAGAAAAAATAGAAAACCCGAAATAGAAATTTTCTAACTAGTCTTACGGCTTATGCAGCCATCTTAAAACTGCAAAACAAAACAAGAAAAATAGAATTCTCCAAAATAATATTGAAGAAAGAAAAAGAAAAAAAAAATCACCACTTGAAGTCCTGTTTTAGAATCCCACTTGCAACCCACGAAAATTCGGCTTGTTAAAAACTACATTGTGCTCTAGAGCGAATTTATATTTTCGTTATTTAAATTTTTCAGTAAAGTTTAATATTGATTTGCAATTATAGGCGGAGTAATAGCGCCACCTTAGTAAAGAGCGAAATGGCTTATTATTTTTCAACCGGGGCACTCGTATAGACGGAGTTTTCGTAGAAATTTTCGATTCGATTGGAAATTTGAAGTTCCAGCACCCTTTTCAAAAGTCAAAACAGACTATAGGGCAACCATACCCTTCTCATGACATTTCAGCCCCCCCCCCCTTCGAAGAAATCTGATCCAAATTTGAGTTACAGACTTTGTTCAAAATAGTCAAAAGGTCGGGAATGAAAAGACACTGTAGTAATCTTGGTTATTATGGCCATTTTCTTTCTTTTTTGTTCTTGTTCTTGATGATGCGATGAATAAAAACCATACTGTTCGAAATATAAATTGTTTTTCGTAAAGCGAAAATGAGACTCTACTCCTGTTTACGGCAATTTCTGTTCGTTTAAGGTTTGAATTGATTTGTATTCGGTTTGGATTTCATTTATCCATTTATAGTGATTTCTGTTCACCATAATTTTGAATTATTATTTGACTTTATTTCCGCTCATCTTTAGTTTAATGTAGCTCTTTACTTTGGAAAACTTTTTTTTTGGAAAAGATATTTTTTAAAACTAATAGCTTCAAATGCCCCCCTTTAAAAAAAGCTTGGTCTAGTCAGGTTCAATTTCTTTTTTTAACTACCCCCTATTTATTAGGTTTGATGCACAACCTCCTACACACATTTCCATAGTAATTCCAGTGAGCTAAATGACAGCGTCTATTGATATCTGTTGACTTACAACACCACAGGTCAAGCCAGATTACTTTATTTTGTGTTGATTTTCCTAGAATCTTTGCCTAATACAATTTCAGGTATCCGGGATCGGGTGGAATATCCACAAATTGAGAATTTAGCTAAGACCCAAAAATACCGAACATATGAAACCCATTTTTCATTCTAGTGTCCAGCCAAAAAGACTACCATAAACACTTCTCTGAAACCAAGTTTGCTGGTAAAATTTGCAAATAGTTTAGCAAATATGCATATTTACACAATGCATTATTCTTTAAGCAAAGACGCACATTCAAACGATACATTATTCTTTTTATAGATTATTAAAGACATATATTTCGAACTAAACGTTGTCAAAATGGGCTTATGCACCCTAAAAGAATCTAATTAATAGTTAATTACAAAAAGACATCAAGTCTTTAGGGGGTTTCTTGGTAGAATTCTCGCTCTTTACACTAAATTTGTCACTTTTTGTCACAATCTTTTAAAAAAGACTGCTCGAACACAAGGGCCGTTGAATCCGAACGAGAAGTAGTTGTAAAGAACCTTAAAACTTTAGCCTAAAGAGAAAGAGATAGCCCTCCCACATATATGGAATAATTTCTGTTCGTTTTAAGTTTTAATGTTGCTCCTTACTATCGATCAAAAAAAAAAATTCTAAAATTTAATTTCTGAGAGTTTTTCACATCATTCCAAGCAACCCCCTTCCATCCCCCATGTAAAATTAGTTCTAAAGCCGACCATTCCACAGAAAATTCTCCTCCTCGAAAATCCCCCCACCTGCAGAAAATTCCCCCGAAAAAAAAAACTCCGTACATTTCCCGATAACAAACACTAGGCCTATATGTGAACAATTGGCAAATTGCGTAAATTACAGCCCTTTCCCCAAGGGCCGTGGGGAAACTTGTAATCCCCAAAGGCATAACTATTGGACCTTTGAACTATGCTGAACCAAATGGGTATCTAAAAAGTTTGATCGGATGTCTTTGGAGGAAAAGGGGAGCAGGAGTATTTGCCCTCCAATATTTTTGGTCACTTAAAAAGTACACTAGAAATTTTATTTCCGTTTGAATGCGCCCCCTCCCAATCCTCTAAGACCTTTGGTTTGATACGATCACTAATTAAAAAAACATGCATCCGTGATCTTTCTTATGGCCCCCAAAAAAATCCCCATTTTTATATATAGGAACGTGAAACCTTTAAAGTAGAGTTCTCTGATATGTGAAATCTGGTGGTGTGATTTTCACAAAATCGTTTGACTTTTTGGGGGAATTCTCCCCCCCCCATTTTGAAAATCAGGCAAGTTTTCTCAGGCTCATTGTTTTTATGGGTAACATTGAACTAAATGAATTTTATATATTTGAATGAGCATAAAAAAATTCTTTTGATGTATAATTTGTTATGAAAATTTAGTTTTTTAGATTTTCGGTCACTACTGGGCCGAGTCGCTCCTTACTTGCAGTATGTTGCCACGAACTATTTGAGGATGCTATCCAGCCCTTTGTATAAGTCAGCGCCAAAAAGAACACTAAAAATTCGTGTTACTCTAGAAACAATTCCTAGACTGAAAGTTTGCTTACAATACAATCGTATTGAATAAAAAAGACCGTTTTTACTTCGAAAGAAAAGCCACTTCTGCGAAGTCGTTTAGATTGTAAGGATATTACTAGGATGTGCTCAGGTTGAAGAGACTAGGTGAAGTAGATGGCGTTTATAAATAAGTTGTAAGACTTGAGCAAAAGCATAATATATATTATTTTCTAGAAAGTAGGAAAAATATTTATTCTTTTCTAGAGCCGGTTGTTTTAGTTCTTTGAAATCGCAGCTTCTCTGCAGCTGTCTGGATTGTAACGACATTACTAGGAAAAGTATAATGCAGTATATGCTGAGGCTATAGAAACTTAATGAAATAGATGCCGTTTGCGGATAAGTTATAATTTTCAGCAAAACCTAATATTTATTCTTTTCTAGAACTAGATGTTTTAACTTCTCTGCAGTCGTTTAAATTGTAACAATTTCACTTGGAAAAACACACTGCAGTATACACTTAGACAGAAAAAAGTTTGGGAAATAGATGGCGTTTACGAATAAGCTGTCAGACTTCACATCAAAAGTCTATCATATATTCTTTTCTAGAACTAGCTGTTAAAGTTCCCTGATTTTAATTATTGACGAAAAGAAAAGTCTAAGATCTTTTTCTAGATTTTTAACAATACTCTTAATTTTGATTTCAAGGAGGCACACTTGTGCCTCTATAAAGAGGCGACCCACCACAATGTTAAGCGATTTCAGGTCCTAGAGGTCGCAGAGAGACGAGATTTTGTAGCCCAACTCAAACTAAGAAACTTGCAAAATTTCATCCTCCTCTGACTTTATCTTCATGGGGTAAACTGGGCCGGAAGTTTGGACCCTCCCACCACAGCCCCCCTTTAACGTTGTCCGATTGGGCTGAAAATTAGAGGTTAAGCTTTCCTAGGGCCCGGGAGCTTATCCTCGAAATTTCAGCTCAATCCGATCACTCCTTCCCTGTTTTCAAAAAACCAAATATAGCCACTTAAAATTCATCATTTCTTTTTTCTTTAGCCACGCCTACAGGCCACAGTTGGCAACGGATCTGGTTGAATGAAGACTCATTCAAAGCAGAATTCAACCTGTCAGGGCCTTTTGATATTTTCAGACCGAAAATAATATCCCCCGAATTTACATTTACGAAAAACCTCGTTTTCCTATATTAGCCCATGTTAATTTTTTCCACCACAACCCCCGTTTAACGTTGTCTGATCGGGCTGAAATTTAGAGGACAAGCTTTCCTGGGGCCTGGGAGCTTATCCTCGAAATTTCAGCTCAATCTGATCACTCCTTCCCTGTTTTCCAAAAACCAAATATCAAGTTTTGCTTGCGTCAAAAAGATTCATCACATTACTAAAAAACAATTTTAATTATGTCTCTTTAGTGTAGCGGTGAGACTCCTTGCTGTCAGGGCGGAAGACCCGAGTTTGATTCACCTTTAGATAAAATATTTTATATACTGAATTTAAATTTAAAAAAAAAACTCAGTCTCTTTTTTAAATTATTTGATAAAATTATGTTTTCTGAAGAGTTAAAGAGGCTGAGTTACAAGGTCGACCCTTAAAACACCCTGTCGAGAAAGAAAAGAATAATACACAATCATCTAACAGTTAGTCAAGCAATAATAAGTAATAAACTGTACAAAAACGTGCAGAAATTATTTGAAAAAAACTACGTTTTCTAAAGAGTTAAAGAGGCTGAGTTACAAGGTCGAACCTTAAAACGTACAGGGATTAGGAGGCACAGTTGGGGGCTGCCACCCCAAACCCCCCGCTTTCGCAGCCTTTAAATAAAAAAAAGTTTTTTAAACTGAAAGTAAGGAGCGACATTAAATCTTAAAACGAACAGAAATTATTCCGTATATGAAAGAGGCTGTGCCCTCCTCAACGCCTCGCTCTTTACGCTAAAGTTTTTATTGTTTAAAAAAAGAGTTGTGAGAAAGTCAAACTTTAGCGTAAAGAGCGAGGCGTTGAGGAGGGCACAGCCTCTTTCATATACGGAATAATTTCTGTTCGTTTTAAGATTTAATGTCGCTCCTTACTTTCAGTTTAAAAAACTTTTTTTTATTTAAAGGCTGCGAAAGCGGGGTTTGGGGGCGGCAGCCCCCCAACTGTGCCTCCTAATCCCTGTACGTTTTAAGGTTCGACCTTGTAACTCAGCCTCTTTAACTCTTTAGAAAACGTAGTTTTTTTCAAATAATACCAATAAAAGACACGAATAGAACATCATCATTTTCAATATCCTAACATATGCTATAATTATTGCTATTGTTTTTCGAAGATTAAATTTTAAAGGCTATATAGTAAAATCGTTGCAACATCAGGGTGTTTTTTCACAGTTAAAAAAAGTCTGGAAGAATAGGAAGATAAGTCTGCAAACCAAGATTAGAATATTAGAAGTTACAGTGATGACAGTGGTCAAATATGGCTCTGAAGGATGGACGCTCCGAAAATCGGATGAAGATTTGCTAGATGTTGTCCAGAGAAATTGCTTAAGGATTGTTCTGGGTACCCGGCTGACTGACCGTATTTCAAACAATAGGCTATACGAAAAATTTAGTTCTATACCGCTCTCTAGAGCTATAATGAAAGTAAGGCTGAGGTGGCTAGGGCACGTTGTACGGATGAAGGATGACATATTGCCGAAGATTGTTCTTTTCGGCCAACCATCTAGGGCTAAAGGGAAAGCAGTTCGTCCCCGTCTGAGGTGGGAGGACGTCATAAAGAAAGATTTAAAGGAAATGAGAACTTCGTGGGCGGGTGTAAAAAGGGAGGCTTTGAATAGATTGAGGTGGAGGAGGATCGTGTGTAGCTGTGTTGGCCTCAGGCGGCTTGGTGCTGCGGTGAGTTGTTAGTAGTAGTAGTAAAATTAATATAGAATAACTAAATCAACTAGCTCTGGAGAAAAAAAGAATATCCTGCGTGAGCCGAGCCACACTATAGTCACAACGATCGATGAAAAAGCACAGATTTACGAATGGTCCGGATTTTTTTTTTTTTTTTATTATTTCAATAGAAATGAAAAATTGAAATAGTCACATTTGAATACCACACCCATAGTAAAATCCAGAGGTAACAGTAAAGTCAATAATTTCTTAGACCTCACTGCTTTTCCATTTACGAGAATATGGGTTTTAATTTCAACAAAGCAGTGAACAAAAAATAAAAACAAAGCAACACTTTAATTAAAAAATATTCTGAATATTTCGGCCCCCACGTCCGGGAGCCTTTCTCAACGGGAAAAAACAAAAAGAACGAAAAAAAATTATTTAAAAAAAATAACACACACAAAAAAAACACGACAACTAAACACACGAAAAAAAAATTTAAAAAAACAAGAAGAACTCACATTACAAACAAACTTCCAGCACTGATGTTACTACATAAGAATAAAACCAAAGCGAATGTATATAGTGATACCATGAGTCACTCTCCTCTCAACATTCAGTGGAAAAATGGGAATCTATTAAAACTGAAGACTATATATACTTAAATAAACAAAAAAGGCTCACCAAACCCCAGGTCCATCAGCCCTAACTAAAACTCACAGGTTAATCAACAATAATATTTTGTATATTTTGCAACAATTTATAATTTGTTTGATGTTTTTTTTTTGTTTTTTTTTAAGTGATACTCCGTCTTTTGTACCTTTTTCTGACGGGTAATAAATAAATAGTGATAATAATGATAATAATAAATTCATGAATTATCAATTAAATGAATTTTTTGTTTCCTAGTTTAGCTGCAGTCCGTTGACTTCATCCAGCTTTGACCTCATTCTGACTTTTGTTCGCAAGGTCATCCCTTGTTCCAGGACAATTATGTAAATCACTACTGGTTGAATATTTTACCTGCTCCTTAATTAAACTATTATAAGTTCAGTTTATCCTAAATTCCCCTTCATCTTTATTAATACTAATACCCCCATAGATAATCTTTTTTATTTCTATAATGTCTCTGAAACTTTGCAAAAGTTCTACAGACGTATCTACAATTTTTGTCTGATCAAACAAAATACCTTGATGATGAAAATTAAATAAGTGTTCTCCTACAGCTGATTCAAACGTTTCTGATTTTTGATTATGTTTTAGCGAGCAATCTTTGGCAATTTTGTGTTGCTGTAGCCCATTTTCTAAATTCTGCTCTCCCACAACGGAAATGACTGGATTAAATAAGCCAAACACTAAGTTCAGGAATAACCAATTCAAAAATTTCGAGGACTTGGCAATAAAAACAGATTTTGAAATCTTTTAATGCATTTAGGTGCCACAACAGGAGTTTAGAAACCTTAGATTTCCAGCGAGAACCAAATTGAACAAATTCGAATAGATGGGACCAAGCAGAGCTTAATATTGACATACACACTTCAATTATAAACTTGACAGCCTCCCAAATGACCCGAAATGGCCCCCAGCTTAATTTCCAAACAGCTTTTCTTTTTTTTTTAAAAAAAAGGTAAACACTACCTAAAGATACTTTCTCTTAAATTGATTTTGATCTTTCTATTTTTCTTTGAAATCAATATGGATACATATCCCTATAATTAGGCTACCGAACTCGGAGGCGTCGAACGAAATCAAAATGGGAAGATGCGGACGAAACACATGAGGAGAAAAGGACAAGACAAGAGAAAGAGAGCAAAACCCCGAGGCACACTGCCAGTAATTCAAGCAGCCAAAGAGACAAAAAGCGGAAGGAGGAAGCCGTTGCTTGTTACCAAAAAATTGAGACAATTTTTAACACATAATTTCTCCCCCCCCCCCTATGGCAATTTTGATAAAAGATAATTTTTATTTTGGTAATTTTACAGTAAACTATCATTTTTCATTCAAAAGATACATTATAATTTTGAAAATATGACTTTATATGATAGTAATTAAAAAAAAATTTCCAAAAATGAAGTTTTTCAAAGAAAATTCAAGAGCATATTAAACCTAAGAAATGCGACAAATAAAGTCCCACTAATAATTCAAACTTAAAACTACCAGAAATTACCATTAAATGAAACCCAAAACGAACAGAAATAAAATAAAATAAACATATTAAAAATAAAGATAAAATGACTGATGTAAATGGATAAAGAAATCCTAAAACGAGTAAAAATTAAATTGAATACTGAAGTCCATCTTTAAACGAACCTTAATTACTACATACAGGAGTTAGGCTACTGCCCTCTTCCTCTCCCCTTATCGTAAAAGTTTCAAAGCCTATTGCATCACTTACATTTTATTAAAAATTACGTGTATTTCGAAAATTGTGCTTTAATTTTTTAAAACATCGATGAGAAATAAAAAACAAATCACTATAGTAATCAAGGTTATTGAAAAGAACTATTGAAAATAGAGTGAATATTTTATACATATAATGATATTAATTCCTGGAAACCTCAGCGAATTAGGATTTTATGTTCGTTTTAAGTTTGACTTGCGTTTGACCTATATTAAGTTTGACGTTTTAAGCATTCAATTTAATTTGTACTCATTTTAGGATTTCTTTATCCATCTGCGTCAGCAATTGTTATCTTTGTTTAATATGATTATTTATTTTAATTTCTGTTCGTTTTGGGTTTCGTTTGATGGTAATTTCTAGTCGTTTTAAGGTTGAATTATTATGGGACTTTATTTATTGCATGTCTAGTTTAATATGACTCTAAAAAAATAGCGACGAAGACCACACTGCCTTTCCATAACAAACAACAAAAGCACGAAGAACAATAGGGGAATCTTTTTGCAAGACAGTGAAGGTAATTTGAATGAATATTTCGGCCCTATGTCCAAAAAGACTGGATTAGCACAATAAGAACGTGTTTTAAAAATTTTTTTTCATCTCATTGAATCGCATTGTTTTACCTTACTCTATATCAGTCCTGGTTGAACTTCACTGAGGTAAGGATGCTAGGACTGTTTTGAAAAAAAACTTAATTTTTGGTTTTATTGGTCGCATGTTGTTGTGAGTCTTTTTTCTTTTATATATTTTTGTCTTGCTGATGACGGCCCTTGGACATAGGGCTGAAATATTCATTCAATTTATCTCCACTGTCTTGCAAAAAGATTTCCCTATTGTTCTTCGTGCTTTTGTTGTTTCTTAATACCCTTCCCTATTTGTTCTTGATACATTAATAACAAGATAAACAAGCTGGATGCATGTTGTGTCTTTTAATTCGTTACATCCCCTCAACATGCCCCGAAAGTTTTGAACTAATACTCGTCGCTGTTCCCGAGATCAATATGGATACACCCAGATACACCTTTTAAGCAACTTGGATGCACCTGGGGTCCGTTGATTTAGAGCAACATCCCTCTCACAATTCTCTGAAAGTTTTAGCTTAATACCCTTAACTGTCCCTGAAATAAAGCGCACATAATTTTAACTAGCTGGATGTACATAGCATCTCTTGATCTAGTTCAGCATCCCCTGAAAGTTTCAACTAAATACTATCAGCTGATCCTGAGACATGGCGGATACGTCTTTCGACAATTGGTATGCACATAGTTGTACTTCGATTAGGTTGAACATACCGCCTCAGCATTCTCTTAAAGTTCCAACTTAGTTCCCTTAACTATTCATGAGATGTTCCAGACAACTCATTTTGACAACCAGGATGCATATGTTGTCTTTTGATTTAGTTCAATATCCCAATCGACATTTCCTAAATTTTCAACTTAACGATCTTAGCCATTCCTGAGATTTTGTGGCTACTTCCATTAACAACTGGACAACTGGGATGCACATAATGTCTTCAAGTTCAATATCGAACGTTCTCTGAATGTTTCAACTTGATACTCTTCCCCATGAACGTATCCAGGACTTTTTTTTGGGAGTGGGGGGGGGGGGGTGGGTACGAAAAATAAAAAAATGCATAGAAAATTTGTTTACATTCATTTTTGTAACGCTTTTACGAGTTAGAGAAACATTTCGCGGGGGGGGGGATCAATCCCCCTTAAAACCCCCTGGATACGGCATTGCTCTTCCCTAACTGTTCTTGAAATATTGAAGATATGCCATTTTGTGTAGTTTGATTTCGTTTAACATCCCCCTTAGCATTCAATGACAGTTCCAACGTAATACCTCCTGAGATTCATACAGATACGCCGAAATACACCTTTTTTACAACTTGGATGCACCTAGCGTCTTTTGATTTAATGCTACACCCCCCCCCCCCCCAAAAAAAAAACACTGAGTTTCCAACTTAATATTCTTAGCCATTCGTGGTATATTGCAAATAAGCCCTTTTGACAACCTGGATGCAGTTTGCCATTTTGTTCAATAGTTTGATTTGGTTCAATAATTTTAGTTGTAGCAGTAGAAGTAGCAGCATTATTTGCAGTCAGAATCACAATCGCTTTAATAGTCGCAATGCTATTAGTAGTAGTAGTAGTCATCAAATGTCGCATTTGCAGTCGTGAATGGTAGCAGTCCAAGTCGAAAGTAGTCGCAGTCGCAGTTGCAAGTAATCACAGTCGCAAGTAGTTACAATCGCAATCGCAAATGACCTTAGTCGAGTCGCGATCACAAGTAGTTGCAGTCTATAGCAATCGCAGTCGCAAGTAGTCATAATCGCAAGTAGTCGCAGTCGCAAATAGTTACAGAAGCAAATTCACCGGAGTCAAAGCTATAGGCACAAGTAGTCGCAGTCAGAAGCAGTTGCAATCGCAATTACAGTCACAAGTGGTCGTAGTAGCTGTCACAAATAGTGCCTGTCAGAAGTAGTCACAGTCCCAGTCGCAATTAGTCTTAGTTGAAATCATAATAGTTATACTAGCAGTCGCAAGTAGTCAAAGTCTTAGTCGCAGTTGCTGTCGTAGTAGTAGTGGCCCTTAGAGTTTCAAGGCAATATCCTTGGTCGTTCCTAAGATATTCCAAATATGCCCTTCAGATAACCTGAACGCAGGAGCGTCCCGAGGCTCATTTCATTGGGGGGGGGGATCTTCGTAAATTTTACCGAAACGTTACCTGATTTATGCCGAATTTTTTGCAGAAATCAGGAATTTCGCTAAATTTCGGCCGATTTTGCAAAATTTTTGCTGAAATTCTCGTCTTCGGCGAAAATTTCACCGAATGCCATAAAAGTTGGTGGGGGGGCTGACTTATCAATGATAAATCAATTATGTAAAGAATACGAAAATTGCATTATCTATAACCCTTTCTCCCCAGTCTGTGGGAGACATGGCATCCCCTGTGGTATAGCTATTAGGCCTTTTGAATATTTTGAATACATTGGATAATTCAAAATTTCGATCAGAGTTGAGGGGGCATCTAGAAAGGACAAAAGGGGTCCTTTGCTGTCTAAGCACTTTCCATTATCTTCCTCAATATGCACCAAAAATACATATTGCGATATCGGTGATACATCCTTTTGCAATCAGTTGATTTTGTTCAGCATCTCTTGAACGTAGTCGCAATAAGTCAAAGTCACATTCGAAAATAGTTCGCATTCAAAAATAGTCTTAGTCAAAGTCACAAGTAATCACAGTTGCAAGAAGTCGCAGTTGCAATAGTGTCCTTGAAAGTTTGACTTTTACACCCTTAGCCTATTTGAACCCAGCCAGGAACAAACAATGCCCCTTTTCCAAATAATGAATCGTGCATGTAAACAACAGGAATGTTGCATAATTTATAATCCTTGCCCCCGGGTCTGTGGGGAGCATGACATCCCCGGATCCTAGTTATTAAACCTTATGGCTATTTTGAACAAAATGTTTTTTTTTCAAAATTTTGATCTGAGTTGAGACAAGGAGGCGACTGAAAATGACAAGGGAGAATTTTTGCCCTCCGATCACTCTTCGGAATTCTCCCTCAACATATCCTGAAAGTTTCAGCCTAACGCCCTCAACTGTTCTTTAGATATTGCTGATACGCCTTTTTAACAGCCAGCATGCACATAATACATTATGAATTTCTTCGACACCCCTCTCAACATTTCCTGGAAGTTTCACTTTAATACCCTAAACCTTTTTGGAGACCCAGGGCCAAACATGCACCCTCCCCCCCATAAAAACTATACCGAAACAATAGGCAACTTACAACCCTTTCCCTGGGTGCATGTGTGTTAGGGGGAGGGGGTATGTCAAACCCCAGGGGCATAGTTATTTGACGTTTGGATTATTTTGTATAAAAAGGCTATCTCAAATTTTGATCGGATGTCTTTGGGGGAGGGGGGGAGGGGGGTCAGTTAAAAAGGACGTGGGAGTGGGCTGGTTACCCTCCAGTCATTTTTGACTATTAAAAAGGGCATTAGAACTTTCAATTTTCAATCAAATGAGCCTCCTCTGAAGCTTATATGACCATCCTCCCATATGGAGTAGCTCTGGTAAAAAAAAGAAAGAAAACACATTGAAGACTTACGGCTTTTTACTATAGGCAACGCTTGAGCGTTGCTTCTGATGGTAATTTGACAATTCCTATAATAAAACTAAAACCCTTCTTGGAGGCGTCGAACAAAAACAGAATGAGAAGGAACAAAACGGAAGACTAAGAGGAAAAGGAAATGACAGTGAAGGATTTGTGCACATTATAACCAATTCGATTCATTTTCATCACTAAAATTGATGGCAATTCTGATAAGAATACTGTCTTGAAATTTTACTTTGGTTGTGTATTTTGCGTTTTACGGGCATGGCTCCAGTAATTGCCTAAGTAGTAATTGAATTATTTCTATTAAAGACGGGTTTCAAAATTGAGAATTTTCTTCAGAAAAGGCCTTTCAATATTTCATATAACTTGGATTAGGTACTATCCCCTGCAAAAGGAGGAGGGGATAAAGACGCAGCTTTCAAGGAAAGTATGAGATAACATCTTTTTTTTAAAGTGAGAGTTGAAAATTCTCCTCTAGGGTTTTAATATATTTCGGAACTTTGCATTTTTGAACCCTTCCTGTACCTTCGAAAATCTACTACTATTCCATTCTTTTACTTACGACTTATCAATCTGAAGTCCATTTACCATTTTTCACCTTTTATATTGTGAACTTGCAATCTCTTCGACCCGTCTCCTTTGTTTCTCCTTGTCACCCAAAACACATCTTTCGGTTTGTATTTTGCCCAACCATTTCTGATGCCTTTTTAATTTACATACCAATTTGAATTCTAGTACAATAAATTTATTGGTAAACATTATGATTTTATAAATTAACTGACTATAGTGTAGCTTTAGCTCTGAGATACCACGTGTTTTTACGTCGGACATAATTGTGCCTCTATGATTGGACCTCAAGTTTCGTGTTATCGATTGTTCATAACAAACAACTCTTTCGGCAAACATTTTAGATTCAGAAAACTAAATGGAAACTGCAGATGTGCAATAACACACCAAAATTGTTGTTAAACAATAGTTATTCAGAAAAATATACAGATATATAAAGTCACAAAAGAAGGTTTACGGATCCATCGATGTTATGACGAAGCGCTGCCGCTTCTCGGAGCAAATTTTAACCCTGCAATTCAACTTCAAAGCATATTACCATAACACCCTTACCCTATCCTTTACACTAATCCCAGACTTACTGTCCTTTCAGCACACCTTCCTTGTAACCAGCAATCCAAACGTATCCTTGCAGAGTTTTCAGAGCTTTTACTTTCCTATCTAGGTCCATCATCTTATATATATTATTCAACACGCACTGCAAAGTTTCTTCAAAATGATTCTCTGGGATTTCAACAATACCTTCCATTCCAGCACTAAGATCATCTTTTGCCTAAAATAATAAACAAGAGATTTACCTTCTGGCAGAACATTTTCATAGAGGAATTTGACAATACTAGCTGCTGATCAAGTAATGAGCATAAAGTTGATTTGCTTGAAATGCTTTTACCGTTTTAGCCACTGCTTAATTAATTAGTAGTGACTTCTGTTTGTCAATTAAGACAAGCACGTAGCCACGTTTCTGTTTTCGATGAGGTCCAACTTCCTTTCAGAGGAGTTCAACTATGGATACAATCTATTGGTAACTATTATGTAACCAAAAGTGTAGGCTAGTACAAATTCGGGAGATATAAGCATAAATAATGATATTCTTAAACTTATTTTCTACATTTTGGAGAGCCTTGCGAGGGCCTGAAACACGCTTGAAATATCTACTGCAACAATTTGCAAAAAATCCACGCCCACCTTTCAGCCTCAATGAGAGGAATCAGCACAACTCCAAATTGGTAGCGGTATGATGATCTCCTGGATGACTCTGTAGTACGGGCAGAGCTACGGTGTGAGGTAAGATTTGACTGTCTTTGGAGCCATTGTAGCTACCAGGAGTTTAGAAAACGTTCAAAAAGGAGTTAAGAGAGTGATCAAAGGCAGTAGGATATCATTTATGACATTTTGGTTGAAGAAAAATTATAAACTAGATTTACGTTGCTAAGGCAACGCGAAGTGCTGCATTAATTTTTGGTAATCTTTACAGACAAAAGCATTACGGAAACAACATTTTGATTTTGTTTCTTTACTATTGATTTAATTCACAGGTGTCAGCCCTTCATCAAACACTGGTTGGTTCAAGAAGAATTTTTTCTCACAAAAAAGTAAAATAAAACAAAAACAAAAATGAGCATACGTTCCTTGAAGATACTCCCCAAAATGCGCTGTGTTCTAAAAGCCAACTTTATTCCCTATTTCCCGACACCATTCAATGTTGTTAGTTGTTAAATACGCAATGTGCATCAGTCGATCCTTCATTATTTTGCTTCAAAACATAAAACCTAGCACAATCTACGCCGTTATTTCTGAAACTACGGCATGTACAAGCTATAGTACTCAGCCTCAAAACATAAAGCCTATTGATTGTTTCCTATATAATTGATGATAAAACAATTTGATTCTATATCACCGAGTGATTGCCGCATTAATGCTCAACGAATTGCAAAACTGCGGCGTTGCATTGCATAATTTTTTATTTATATTTATTACATAACCATTTACATGAAGACAAGCTTCCTATCTCAAATTTACATCAAACGAACAAAAGGTAGATTAGTATGTAAGCCCACGTCCCTAAGGATAACCAGGCTTTACGATTCTTGCTTGCAAGTCACCATTTGCGACAGACAGAATTTCCCAAACAATGAAAAAGTGAAGTCTGCTAGCGCCACCACTGCATAGTTCAGCGGTCAAAAATTTCTTGATTAATCTCTTTTTCCTGCAGGTACACTTTTAACAAATTTCAAGTACATGCAGCCACTTTAGTGCGGAAGGTAGGTGGGACTCGGGAGTCGTAGACGCCTCTCTGAAAATCCATCCACTCTGCTCCCTTCACCAAAATTACTTGCCCTATAGGTTGGAAGTTCAATCAAGCGAATTACAGGTTATAGAAGAGTAATGCAAATCCAAAAATTATCATCCTCATATTCTGTTAAATTGATAATACTTGCCCTATAAATTCCAAACCGATCAGTGAAACAGAACCCACCTACCTTTCTGCTGAAAAGTCTGTGACAGGACGTGGTCCCAAGCGAGAATTATGCGCAGCTTTCAAAAATATAATATAATATAATTCAATCCGGCCAGAGAACCACACTTTCGATAAGAACCAAGGAAGATAGACTCTTACCGATTTCTTACGTTGAGCTGAAATATGTAGCATAAGAAAAAATAGAACAAAACACAAGTGTTGCTGCTGCAACACGATCACTTAATGATATGCAGATACGACTGTCAATTAGGTATTTACCAAATTCATGGATGATGAACCCATACAAAAGATCGGGTTTAGCAATAGTTGGCCCATACTAATATTACCAATTGTGGTCAGCATTAGCCCATGCAATAAACCACACAGTAGATGACATTACTTCACAAAATAAAAAGTAAACAATAGCATTGATGATGGTAACCCTCAAAAGGTCTAGAGCCTGTTCATGGCAGCATTTAACATAATCAGCTTCTATAGGCAGGTCAAGAGCCCCTTTACAGCTGATACTAAAGTACCGAAAAGATCAATAATTCAATATGATTGCGTTAAGAGGTAAAAAAAACTAGACTGAATCCGGTGAATTGCTAGGTCTAGCAATTCACCAGACTTGGCAGACTTATCAACTGGACTATTAAGTCCCTTTCATTGCTCTTAACTTTGTTCATTTTAAATGGGTTGTAAAGGGGGCGATATTATTTGTTGTATATATATACATATATACGAGTATATATATATATATATATATATATATATATATATATATATATATATATATATATATATATATATATATATATATATATATAATTGAATGTATGTCTGTCTGTCCGTGTGTTGTGTATATTATTTGTTGTATATATATATATATATATATATATATATATATATATATATATATATATATATATAAATATATGTATATATATATATATATATATATATATATATATATATATATATATATATATATATATATATATATATATATATATATATATATATATATATGTATATGTATATATATATATATATATATATATATATATATATATATATATATATATATATATATATATATATATATATATATATATATATATATATATATATATATATATATATATATATATATATATATATATATATATATATATATATATATATATATATATAAAATTGAATGTATGTCTGTCTGTCCGTGTCCTGTATGCATTACTACACTGTTCATCTGACTAAAATTTCAATCCGATATATTCGTTCATTTCACAAATACAAGAAGAAAAACTCAGCTGTTTAGTTTGATTTGTTTTCTGTCAATTAAATTAAGTATTTTAATTACTTGCTATTCAAAGTTATAGCTACCCTCCTCACAATCATAGACCTCGCTTCCTCATACAGTAGATTTGTAACTCACCGAAGATTTATTTTAAGATATTCATGTTGTCAATTCCTTCATTTTTACGATATTTAAAATCTTTCCTTGAAAGAATTTAGAAACACGTTTGAAATCTCTACCTAGCTACTACTCAAAATAATATTGGTAATGTATTAATATGCATTTACTATATTATGATCTATTGTTTTCTGTATAATAATTAACATGTTAATAAGGAGTTTCAAATAATTTAAAATGTGTTTCTTAAAGGGTCACGTACTCCTTAACATTACAGAGAAGAAATGGGCAATATCTAATTCCATAAATATCACTAATAGCATAAAAAACTTCACTTTACCTGGTTTCTTAAAAAATTGATGCACTCTCTTACATTTTCTGAGTTCCAGTTGTTACGAAGGAATTTTTCGAGTTCGCTTCTGGCAAATGGGAACAGAACATCCTGAAACACGAAAGTAAAATGAACATTAAAAACAACAAACATCAATAGAAGAAAAAAAGAAACATAAGAAACGTAATCAAACTAAAAACACACAACAGAAAATAATCACTGGACAAAAAAACACAATAAAGAAGAAACTTTAGAATAAAGAAAGTTTAGGTAAAGACCCAATAGAATTCTTAAAAGATTCTGAAAAGCGACGCAGTTCAACAACCTTTGCAGAGGCAGATGCGGACACACCCAATACAGAGCCAACCAGTGTGATCTAAGAAACTTCTACAGCTAAACTCGTCCAGAATGGAAAGTTATCCTAGAGCAACAAACTAAAAAACGCTTGGAACTGTTGCTTTTAAGGGGTGCCAGTTATAAGGTTGGTGGGGGACTATGCTGCTAACTTATACAGCAAACCTTAGCGGCCCTTTGATGTTTAATTCTGTAGCATTTACCAATTTCCAAATGTGTTTTATAAAGTATCAAATGAATTTCCTGAAACCTGCTATATGAGAGGTGCTAGAAAACAGTGGCTAGACCCATCTGGCCATCGTGTCATGTTGCTTTTCTGAGATTTTTTTTTCTAATTGTGTTATATTTCAGCCAAAACTAAAAAAATAAAAAATAACATTTCACATACTATTTAGGTTGCTTATTTTCCATTACGTACCTTGGTCAACTTAACTTTCTTAGGAGGGGGGAGGGACAAAAAGATACAAAACTAAGTTTATTTTAAGACTTCTACAGGTAATTATGATGTATAGTATAGAGAGGGGCTCCAAAAATAAGCATGATCAGACCATTATAACACATCATAATAGCATGACTGCAATTGTTTCTGAATACAGTAAACATGAATATGTATCCACTATTGCAAATCATATTTCTAAGGTAAATAAAATGCGCAACTATTCCTTTCTGAGAAATTTGGGGCCTTTGCAACATCATTTTTTATAATGTTATTAGAAGAAAAGTTTGATTATTGGACTGTCAAATTTGTCTGACTTTTAGGAAAAGCCCGAACTTTGAGTACCAAAACAACTCCTGATTTTTTAGCAGTTTTCTTCTTTAACCTGTTGCTAATTGACCAAGCCTTAGAACCTTGAGATTCTAGAACATGGCTTACCCTATTCCTGGTTCTGCAGCCATTGTGGGAAAAGGCCTATAGAAGTTTTGGAAAATTTATTGTCATATTTCTGCTACTGTTTAAAGAATGTGCTTATTTACATACTGATAAAGATTGATCTATCGTATATTGAAAATACTCATCAACCAGCTTTTGTCATCTTCCGGCAAGCTACATAATTCCTTGTTCATAGAAGGGCCAGTCTTTGTCAGTAAAGAACCAAACAAAGTGCTGGTTTTGGCATCATCTGAATTGATTGTCATGCCAATCAAGGAGTCTTAAAGAGAGCAAGGCAAGTGAAAGTCTGATGGCACAGGGTCAGCTCAGTATAGTGGGTGTGAAAGCACATCCCACCCATCTTAAAGACTTCCTTTTAACAGATAAATCAAGCCGAAACTGTGAATCTCTACATTGCTCAGTTGTATCCCAAATGAAGACATATACTTCTAGGAACAAAAGTTAACTTAACCAGGAAAAACTACAATGAAGTGAAACTCACAATAAATGAAATTAGAACAGATGAGTGCAACTTTGCCATCCTATCAAGTCCCAAAAGAAAAGAGTGTCATCTACACTTCAGCAAAAAGTAAACAGATAGCTTAAAATAAAATCTTTATTCAGGAAAATGATTTCCTATACATCTCAAATGAATAGAATTAGGAAACACATAAATGAAAATAAGCTGCATATTAGACTACTACTTCATTGACTACTTCATTGTTTTTATCATTATACAAAAAAAAAAAAAAAAAAACAAAGGAGAAAAATTGTTCAAAATATATTTTTTATTTCAAAACAAAATAATTATACTTAATTTTTTTCAACTAGAGAAGTTAGGTCTCGGCAGTTTTGCAGAAAATGGGTCCTATCAAAAAGGAAAACTTAATTTTCTTTGCCCCCTACCATTTCAAAAAAAAAAGATGGCATACACAGACAATTCATTGTACTGTGCATATCACTGTATATAAATATAATACAGTAGGATCATTCCCTATCTCAACCATTATACATAGCCGGACCGAGATGCACGTGTTCCGGAGAACATTTAAACAAGTATAAACATAAGCGACATAAGATTTTTCACGGGTTGACAAGTCAGATTTCTCTTGTACGCGAAACTTGGCTTCACCTTTGCAGCGCTAAATTTTAAAGAATCTTATCTTAAATTAATTTATTCAAATATATATAAAAATCGGTAATTAGCAGTGCAATGTTATTATTAGATGTTTTTAGAAATTACATGTAGATTTCGAAGTTTCGAGTTGATTTCAAAGGCATTTTGAGAAAGTTTTGCGAAAATACGTGTTCTATACACTGGGCCGCTGATGGCAGATTAAATGGAAGGAGCTGTTTGTACACGCCGAGAATGTAGTAGCCAAAAATCACCAAGTCATAATCTTACTGTATGTTATTTCAATACAGTGGTGCACATATACCAGAAAATCAAGGACATCCAGTCTTAGATGCAAAGAGGCCCATTGAATACACTGCTTAAAAATAATAGATAAAAGCAGATGGGGGTTTTGTAGAGGATAGACATTTAAACAAGGGATTGAAAATTCATCACACAATTTGGTCATGTCTATAGGCTATGAGTGGTGTTCTGATAACAAAAACTGGGAGTAGCCTAACAAAAGCAATGTCTGCAAAAAACTTTACCTTAACAAAAGATATTGAAGTTGTAGTTCCTTCAATATCAACTAGCAAGACATCAAAGTCCATTTGTCCTAACAAGGATGATAAAAAAATCAGGGACTATCAGACTAACACAAATGATAACTTTGTGTTTGGTTAACAATGACTCGATCTCAACTGAAAGACAAAAACCAACTAAAAGAAGAGAATTACTCTTCTAAGAAAGAAAATAATTGCTTCAAATTCAGTCCTATTTACAAAAATTATATCCAGGGACAAGGCCGTACCCGTTGGGGGGGGGGGGTTGAACCCCCCCCCTTGATTTTTGTCTGACTCGTAAAAACGTAACAAAAATGGACATAAAAAAATTTATATCCGTTTTTTGAGTAACCCCCCCCCCTCCCCCCGAAAAAAATCTTTGAGTAAAACCCCCTCCGAAAAAAAATCCTGTGTACAGCCTGGTCCAGGGACTAGGAATAAAAAAGAAATGTGTAAAGTGTTATCACGTTCAGACTGACAAAATTTCGATGAAAAAAAGTAGCTAAAGAATCTACAGTACCTTGACAAATTGGCTTTATTTGTTATTATGCACCAGCTCTTTATGGGGAAACAAAAAAAAAAAAAAAAAAAAAAAATCACGAAATCGTGCCAAATTTTGCATATGGCTGAACCATCAACAACATAGAATTCGAGTAACAATATATAATTAACAAAAATTGAAAAAAAAATGAAAACAAGAAAATTGAATAAAAAGAGGAGAAAAAAGCTAAACATGCCTAACTAAAGATTTACTCGAATTACAAACTATTTATGTTAAATAAAATGACAGGGTATTGAATTGTCAATTATAGTGCAAAGAAGAAGGGAAAGCATTATTAGATAAAATAAAAGCCTATAGAATTTTATGCTAAGAGATGATAATTTGGTTTGGTAAATGAACATTGGAACTTGAATATTGAATCGAAAAATATGCTTCAATTATAGTTCTACTTTTAAAAAAGGGGAACAATTGTTGTGTCATCATGTAAAGTACTTTGCGATCCTTTTTATAGTTCCTTATTTTATTTGCAATCGTAGTGATTAGCATGGAAAATAATGGAAATAAACGGAAACAAATTGTGGGGTGTATGGGATCCGCGGTAAAGCTCTCGATCTTATACAGAGTTTCCATAGTAGTCGGTGCCAGTTTGTAGAGATGAATTGCTTAAAATCTGGACTGCGCCCAGTCACTTGTGGTGTCTCACAAGGATCAGTTATTGGCCCGATTCTCTTCCTTTTGTTTATTAATAATACACCTAATTGTATCCATAGTTGTTGTTTTAATGTTAGTGATATGACTAAAACTCTCCAAAATGAAACTGTGTCATTATTTACGGATGACACTGTGGCTATCAGTATAGCAAAGACGGAAGAACTACTCCTGACATCGATAAAAGATAACGTGGATAGGTTACATTCCTGGTTGAGGGTAAATAGGCTTAAGATTAATCTTGGTAAGTCAAATTTTCCCATTTGTTCCCGATCTCCTGCTTTATTCTTGGATTCATGAAATTGTAAGGCATTGTGGAATTTTAAACCGTGCTTTATCAATTAAGTACCTGGGGGTTTATGACGATGAGATTTTTATCATTCAAGTGGCATGCACAGTCTGTGAGTAAAATTTTGTCTCGTAACCTAGGTATAATGAGAAAACTTAAGCATTTTTTCCCTACATATGTCCTATACCTCCTTTATTTTTCCCCTGTCCATCCATATATTCTGTATTGTACTAGTTTTTGGCTTGGTACATTCGCTTCTGTTGCCTGGCCTGTACGAGTTCTTCAAAATAACGCTGTTTGTTTCTTGGTTGGCTTGCAAGCCTCGGATTCAGTACGGAACGTCTACAAGCAAACAAGGATAGTCCCAGCTTCTGGACTACGAGAGTTATATACACTTTGGTTTATTTTAAGGCTACAACATGGTAAAAATCTTTCATGTTTTGACAGTTCAGTTAAATTGAGATCCAAGATCCACAATTATGACACTCTATCTTCTGGAGAGATTAATACTCCATTGATTGTTTTAACCCGATCGACGTTTTCTGTGCTTCATAGGGGGATTAGAAGTTAGGATCATCTAGATCAGAGTATTAAAAATAATAGTGATATTTCCTTATTTTAGAGTGCAATTAAGGAAATCCTTCTAGTATTGCGACAAGCCTATGGCTTTCTCCTGTATTGAATAAAATAATAAATAAAGTAAGTATGAACTTTAGTTATATTTTTTTTTTGGGGGGGGGGGGGGAGGGGTGAAAGTAAATAACTGAATAGCTGATTATGGCCCCTTGGGGTATGATCTTAATAGTAAAGTTGAATTTATTTTTTTGTAACGTTTATGGTGCCGATTAAGATGTGCGATGTGTATTAGTTGTTTCATAATTTATTTAGTCCTGTATTATTTTTTAATGTATTTTTGCCACCCCTTTTGGACAAGTTTTTCTACTTCTCGGGGTGGCTGTTAATACTGATGTTGTATTTGGTTTAACTAATATATATCTCTCTCATAACATGCCTGATTTTGTTTAAAAAAAAAAAAATATAGGTCAATCAACACCTAACCAAAAAGCCTAACGCTACTATAGCCTAACGCGTAATTTGTCTTGATTTAAAATGCACACAATTAAAACTCACTTTTTTCAATTAGATAATTATTAGTCAATTGAAATGCGTTAATTACCTATTTTGCTATTCAATCATAATTAAATAAAAAATAAACTAATAGCCCTAAGTTAGAAAAGCCTATGGTCTAGGCTGAATTAATGTTACAGGCAAACCTATACAAAGAATCTTCACTTTTCGATAAGTGAAACATAATAAACTAAAGATATATTTGATGAAATAGTTTAGGTTTAAATTTTACCTCAGCTTGAATCAAGTTTTCCATTTTTTTAAGGCCTTTGGTTGTTAGTCTAATTAGGTCTAGGATGCTATATTGCACTGACTATTAAGAATAAACTGTGAAGAGAAGACACAAACTACTACCACCTCAGGGCTGCATATAATGATCAATTTATCGTTTTAACTCAACCTCTAAGGACCTATGCCTCTCAAGGCTTGATGAGCAGCCTATCCTAAGCCAGGAAAGGAGAAGGCATCGGTGATAGGATAATCCCCTATTCCTTCGAAAGATGTTATGATCTATGTAACAACAAAAAGTCTGGACCTAATTATTGTATGCTGTTTATGCGTTTTATTTGTGATTATTCTATTGCTTTTGTGTGGCAACAAGCACTGAGTGCTTACTGTAATGGGTGAAAATAAATAAACAATTTGATTTCTCTACAAACAGCTGTTGACGATCCCCAGAAAGATGGTCACTCCCTCAATTCCGAAGACACAACTCAGCTGCATAGAGGGTGTAATTAGGACCCTTCAGGTGTACAATTTTAAAATTGTAGCTTTATCTGAAGCTAAACTTACTGGTTTTGGTTCAATCCTGGTAGATGAATATGAAGTTTTCCACTTGGATAAAGAGAAAAGACAGGAAGGCAGAGTTGCCCAATCTATCAAGAAATCAGCAAAGAAAGTGATACTGAAGTTTGTACTTAAGAATGCAATCACCCCTGGAAAAAAAAACAAATAAACACATATCCATGATCTTTCTTCTGGCAAAAAATAGAAATTCCATAATTTTCCAATAGGAGCTTGAAACCTCTACAGTAGGGTTCTCTGATATGCTGACTCTGACGGTATGATTTTAAGATTCTATGATGGACTTAGATTCTATGACTTGTTGGGGGTGTTCTCCCTTTTTTCAAAAATCAGGCAATTTTTTTAGGCTTGTTACCTTTGATGGAAAAGACTAAACTTAATGAAACTTATATATTTGAAATCAGCATAAAAACTTGATTCTTCTGATATATCCATTGGTATCAAAATTCCGTTTTTTAAAGTTTTAGTATTTTTTAGAGGTTTGCAATGTAGCGTACATCATTTATATTGTTTATATAGCATTAAATGTTATTTTAATACTGTCAGACCATCTCTTTAACAGTCAGACAAAACTAAAATGAAACAATTAAATTATAACTTTTTAATACATAACATATTTCAATTATCTTAAATTGCCCTTGTTAGCAATAGGACAAATCCTAAATCCACCAGCTTCAGCGATGATAGTTAGTCCTCTGTGGCATCCCAAATGGTGCACAATGGTTTGTTGAGCCACACCTGTCCACTGATGACTTGAAGTCATCCAAACTGATTGAGGTCGCTGTTTTTTTTTTTTTTTTACAGAGGGAGTTCCATAAGCTGGCAACTCTATTTGAAAAGAACTTGTTCCTTAGTCTTGTATTTGATTGTTTCCAGAAAAGCTTATGAGGGTGACCATAGGTTCTCTTTGAAGAGCCTGGTTGAAAAGGCCAGGAATGGTATCCTAAACCTTTACAAGCTTGTATGCTATTATCAAATTGCCTTGTTTCCATTGTCTTGATTCAGTCTCCCAAGTGAAAACATCTTTTTTGGATTTCTTGAACTTTAAAGCGTGCTCTCAACCAGTATTAATTCATTTGCTTTGAACTTGACCTAGTTTTTTGATGTTCATTAATTCACTGCTTGAACTTGAATTTAATTAAGTGACTTATTTTGGAATAAATAACAGTGGACTTTTGGTGAATTGACCTGAACTTAACCTTAACCTAGTTTCTTGATATTCATTAATTCACTGCTTGAGCTTGAATATAATTTAGTGACTTAGTTTGGAATAAGAATTAAGTTTGAAATAAATTACAGTAAATTAAATTGCGCGAAGGAGGATGCTATGTGAAATGAAAAGAATTTTGGCGCGATCCGCTATGACAGATTATGATCGTCTATGAACTGTTATTTTTGAATATAAGATCACCTAGGAGAACACCTTCCGTAAGCAGAGATTTTATCTGGTAATAGTTTTACTCAGGCGAAGGCGGGGTAGTGGTTTGGGGTAGCCCCCTTCCATTTCCTTAGCGTATAGTACCAAGTCAATATTTATATGTTATCATTATTAATTGATAAATGACTGCCTTGACTTCTGAAAAGTTGTACAAGACAGGGTGCAAAGTTTGCAAAGAGAGCCTCAGTCTCGCAACCAGAGGAACAGTTATTTGCAACACATCTGCTGGGGGTTGTGGTCGCCTCTGCCATAACCGCTGTGAAATTCTTCAGAGTATTGAGAAAGACAGTATTATAATATATCAGTGCTCTGACTGCTGCGAGAAATTTGCTGATAAACCTGCTTCCCCGCAGATCCCGCCTCCTTCAGGAGTCTTGTTTATTCACCAGTTTTAAGTTTTTTCCGGCACTGTCTACAGTCAGGAATTTCGTCCGCCTCCTGTATATCTTCGTGTGCAAACTTCTATTCTAATGATCATCTTGATCAAGCTAGAAGCCTCTAGTAAACCCCACGCATAAACTCCTTGCACGTCGCAGCCCCTCTGCTAAGCAAAGCCTGTCACAGGATATTTTAGACATCCTTATTTCTGAGGATGCTACCCCTCGCTTGCCAAATCTGAAATTCGTTATGACTGCAAGTGATGCGATACCTGCGATAGATACGGATCAAAATGCTCACTTTAGCCGTGCCATTCAAACCTGGGACCGGCATCTTTTTCGCATAATTGATAAACTTGATTACGTCACAAGTATGTGTGCTTCTAACCAAGGTATCGAAGAGATACAGCGCATCGGTGTTTCGAAATCATATCGTGTATACTTCCGTTCGGCGATAGCCAAGTCTCATTATTTGCGTCATGGGATTCACATTGGCTACAAACATTTCCGGCTTACTGATTATAAGTTTTACGGCGAATGTGCTACAAATGCGGGTCGCTAGAGCATATATCATTGGTTGTCTCAAGTGTCTTGGTAGTGGACACTCTCATTCTCGGAACAACCCTTGCCAGAATGAACATTGTTGCTTCCATTGTGGATCTCGTGAGCATACTGGATTTAGCTTTCACTGCAAACGGTTAACCGAAAAAGTTGCAAAGAATAAAAATGATTAGTGCAAAGATTATATCTCTGAATCTGAATGGATTTGGTGATAAACAACATGTATTGCAGTCTATGCTGCGCGATCTGGATATTTTGTGTCTTCAAGAGCATCACCTTCTGGACCACTCTACTAGTCTTCTTTCGAGCCTGTCGCACCAGTTTAAGTGTTTTATATCTCCAGCTACACCTACAGGTGGACGCCCATCAGGAGGCGTTTGCATTTTTATTAGAGAGAATATTACAGTTTAAGTGTTTGCCGTTAATCGTTATTTTTTTGGTGTTAGAATACCAGGGAGTATTTTTTTTTACTGCTATTTACCAACAAAATATAATAATATTGATTCGGATTTTTATTTCAATTTTGCATGTTTAGAATTATCGCGATTTGTGGCGAAAGTTCCATCAGATCTCCAGTGGCTTATTTGCGGGGATTTTAACTGCAACATTGCTATCTCTGATGTCCGCTCCTCCCCTCTTTTATCTTTGTTTTCGGTTTTCACTATAGCTTCAAAAGATGCGGATTTTACGTATGTCCATAATTCTGGTTCTTGCTCTAATCTAGACCATGTGCTTGTTTCAAATGCAGCGTTATTACCACAGCCAGCCTGTTCATGTTGGATTGGATCTGCCTATTAGTGACCATTTTTACCTTTCTTTTCATTTAAATATTCAAATTCCATCTTTTAAAATTATCCATCGTTCTAGTCAAATGGTAAATAAAATGATCTGGGATCGGGAAAAAATGTGCAAATATCATGAAGAATCAGATGCACTTTGAGCTAAAATAATTGTAAATTATTCTAAGGATGTTGGTCAAATTGATATTGATCTATTTTACCTTGAAATTGTTCATAGTTTAAAAGTCGGGGCTAATAAAGCATTTAAGACTGATTCTTTCTGTCGTGGATCTCGTGTTTTAGGTTGGAACCTTAACCCGATTTTAAAGCAAAGCCAAAAGAATGCATCTCACGCCTGTTACCTTTGTAATTGCGCGGGAAAACCGCGATCTGGACCATTTTATGATGGAATGAAATTAACTAAACGCGTTTTTCGGGCTGAGTTGCGTTTGCATAATGAAATTATAAAAGATGAAATTGGTTCAAGGATTACTAGTGATAAGAATGAGCTTTGGAGTTTGGTTAATTCTAGACGTTGTAATAATAATTGTTCACCAGATTCTAATAGTTCTCTGAAACTAGATGATTGGCTAACTCATTATAATCATGTTTTTTCATACGATGACGTGGCAGTTGAATCACGGCGTGACTCTTTATTATCGGATGAAATTTTAAAGGTCCACTCAAATAGTAAAATATCTGTTTCTGTTGAAGATGTAACGGTAGCAATTAAAGCTCTAAAATATAAAACGGGCATCTCCCAAAGCAATCCTTTTCCTCGCTACTCTTTTTACTACTATTCTTTCTTCTGGAGTTCTTCCAACTAGCTTTTCTCGTGCTAACACTTCACCCCTTTGAAAAATAGGAGGGAATACGAATCGATGTTCTGATTACAGGCCGATTACTGTTTCGTGCCAGATTAGCGAAGTTTTTGAGTTAGTTTTATTAAAGTATCTGGAGTCTTGTAAACAAGGCCTGAATCAAATTGGGTTCCGCAAGGGTCTAAGCATGGATGTTGCTCATACCCTCCTTTCAAGAATAATATCCTTTTGTAAGCAATGGGATAGAGTGTATACACTTGCATTAGATTTTGCGGCGGAGTATGATTCAATTATCCATTCTTGGGGTATGACTGCGCTTCTGAAGAATAATGTCCCACTACCAGTAGTTTTGGTTTTAAAAAAGTGGTATGGCTCCTCTCGTATTCGTATTAAGTGGAAGAATCAGTTTAGTGATTATAATGTTAAGTTATGTAGGGGGCTGAGACAAGGAAGCATTATTTCTCCTTTGATTTTCAATATTACTGTTTCGGGGCTATTTGATCAAATTCAGTTGACTTTTATTTATGGTAAAGGTTATGTTTTGTCGTGGATTGCTTACGCAAATGATTTACTCCTTTTGAGTCGATCGCTTCAGTCACTTCAACAAAATGTAGATTTTTTAGCAAAGGTTTTTAGTGAGCATGGACTTCGTTTTCGCCCTGAAAAGTGTCAGTTTTTAATTTTTGGTCCTAAGGCTAATGATCTCGTTAATTCATAAATTTTTGTTCGTATTTATGATAGTATTTTAAAACCTTTGGAATCTTTTTTATATCTTGGTGTGCCTTATGGACCAACTTCAGCTCTATGCCGTGCTTCTATTTCTAAAGCAGTTAAAAGTAGAATAGCGTCTAGTTTTGGGGCAGTAATTTGTCTTCGCGATCTTTTTTCTCGGAAATCACTGGCTCGGGTATATAATAAAGTCGCTTTGCCTCAAATTTTAGTTTTTTCATCGCTTCTCCCGTTTTTTAGAATTAGTAATATTGCGCATGTAAAAACCACATTTTTTAATTTTGCCAAGTTCCTTTGCCGCTTTTCTAAATCTGAATCAAATACTTTTTTAATGAATACATATAAAATAAAAAACCCTGCTGATGTTTTGGAGAAAAAGCAAAATATATTTTTATCCAAATTAAAAGTTTTTTCTCATAATTTATATAGAGCTGCGCACGAAGCTTAATTTATTTTATTTTATTTAATTTTTGAATGAAGTGTTAATTTGTGAAGTGTTAATTTTATTTGTTAATTTATTATCTATTGAATGATGTGTTAATTTGTATGGTAATTTTGATTGAAGGCCTTTGCGTACTTGTTGTTAAATAGTTTAAAATAATTTTATGGCCTGTTGATTAGCGGTTATTATTTTTATTTATTGTTTTTTACTCTTCGTATTCGGAGGAAATAAAAAGTTTGAATTGAATTGATCTGTCACAGATGGTATTCTGAGCTTATGGAGACAGGATGGATAGGGGGCATCATAGAGGTCTTTACTACATTTTGTTGCCCTCCTCTGGGCTGATTTCATGGCTGCTTGGTCAGTCTTGTTGATTAGGTATGTAACCCACATTCCAAACTTTAGCCTTGGTTGAACTAGAACCTTGTATAGTTTTGTCATAACAATTGAAGATCTGCTAGTGAACATTCTTTTGATTAGGCCAATATCTGATTAGCCTTTGCAATAGTTGCTTGTGCATGAATATGAAAATTCACCAGGACATAAAGATCTCTCTCCTCATTGCAGCTGGAAATAACTTTGTGGGATCCATCATTACAATTCATATGGTACTGAGTGTATAGGTTATCTTCTCAAGTTGAAGAGTCTTGCTTTTTGCTGCATTGAATTCAAGCTTCCAAATATTAGTTCAGTGAGTGAATGCATCAAGGTCCAGTTGTGTTGACTCAATATTTTCCACTGTGTCTGAGCAGCCAATAAGTTTCAAGTCATCAGCATAGAGGCTTACTTTGTTATTCATGATTTTTGCACATAATTTATATTTGTATTAAATGGTCAGATTCAATACTGTGCACTGAGCACACCAAATCCAACAGTGGCCATTTTGGAGAAAAATGTCTTCTGTCCTAGCCAAATATTTTAACTGTCTGTTTCCTATCTGTTAGGAATTGCATCACCAACTCAACCAAATCCTCATTTACCCCAATAGTTTGGAGCTTAATTTGAATGTTTTTATGGCAGACTTTGTCAAATCCAGTAGTATGATGTCAATGAGGAGCCCCTTGTCCAGAAGATTGGTGACATAATTGTAAGAATCAATCATATTTGTTTCAACCAACTGGCCATAACTAAAGCCATATTGACATGATGAGGATAGTATATTGGTTGTAGGATGTTTCAAGATTGCAGTATTAACAATTGCTTCAAGTAGCTTCCCAACTGCAGAGGTGATATTTGTGTGAAATGCACAAATCCACAGGATACACTTTTCATCATTGGATTTCTGAACAGGAGAGTGAGTGGGCCTAATGGTTAAACATACAATTCTTTTAGAAGCCTTGAGTGTACACCCTCAGGTCCCACTGATTTGTTTGGGTTTAACTTTTTTAGGTGTGTCTCTACATCTACCCTATTGTCTGTAATTGAGGGCATAGGGATTATGATGGTATAGGTGGAGGGGGGTTGGAAAAGGCGCATTATTGGGTGGAGTAAATACATATGTAAGCTGCCTTTTTACAGCCTTAACAATTTTATAGGATCATCTACTATATAGTCATTCTCTTTAAGTTCCATAACCAAGCATACATTAGGAAAGGGCATAAATATAAGGAATCAAACTGTATTGTTACCAATGGCATTAATTTGGTTTTCTTAACATGAGTCCTTTAGAAGTAATTGTGCACTAGAACTTTACTTGGTGCTATTTAATATTTTTTCCTGCTGTCTACTTGTTAGCTAACATTTTTTATTAGGGTAGTCAAAACACAATTGTTAGCAAACCATTTGCAGAAATGTACCAACTACTCATAAATGTGAGCTTGGAAATAAAACCTGACAGTTTTATTCCATACTGGTGTAGTAGGTTTGACCTTCAATATATACATATTTAAACAGAAACTTAAAAGCTTTAGGATTGCTTATAGGTCTAAGAGGTCTTCAAGGCAGCAACATATTGGTGAATACATTGGTTAAGTCAGAATAGCCAAACAAGTTTTAGCTCTAATTTGTTGGATAAAGTTTTGTCTCTATCTAGTTTGTCTAAGTTGTGTCACAAAATATTAGTAAATGTGGATTCCCTATTAATATTATAAGAATAAAATCTACTCAATCTGCTTTGTTGTATTATCTTCTTATTCTATTTGTGGTGACGCTTTCTAATTAAGTCAATTTGGAATTTAGTAAAATATTAAGACACAAATAAAAAAGTTTAGAAATACCACTTTTTATTAAGATAGGGAACATAGCCTGACAGGTGAATGCTTAATAGGAAATTGAGAAATTACCACTTCCTAGCTATATGCGTCAGTGGGGCCCGATAAGGTGTGGTTGAGGAAATGTATAAAAGATACATTTTATGGGAAGGGGCAGCGTGATACTAATCTTATGCCGGACTGACCTCTGGTCCGTTGATTTAGGAATACCTTGGAATACTGTCGAATTATTGTAAGTGTCTAAGTATCCTATTGCATTATATATTATTGTAGATTTCTGATACTTGTGGTCTCTCTGGGACAACTAGTCCCAGCAGAATATATATCTGTTATCAATCCCTGTACTAGTGTATGTTAACTGAATAAAAGTATTGTATTACAGCCTACCTCTCTACAATATACATTTAGTCCCCCGAATATACCCTGCTGTACTCCTCATTAGTCAGGTCATAGCCTAAGGCACGCTACCAAAGTTTAATTATCTTAGTGCCATAATTATCTCCCCTACAAAAGGAGAATGAAGGCATCTATCACAACTTCATCCTACAACCATAAAATCACTTTACTACAGCTGGTGGTGGTTGCAAAAACTGGGTCGAGAGGAATAAATAAAATTAAATTTTTGAAATAAAATGGCTATACCAGAGGAAAAAATGGCTTCCCTATCAACGGTACTTGAAATTGCAAAAATTATACCAGAATACACGGGATTTTCAGATGTAGATGAGTTTATCGAAAAATTGAAAATTTTCGACAAACTAACTGAGTCGTTTGACGATAAGATCAGAGAGCAATGCGTGGCAGCTAGATTAAAGGGAAGCACCATTAAACACTCCGAGGCAATTAAGGAAAAAGAGCCAAAAGACATTAGCACTCTAATTTAATCTTTTAAAACAAGGTTCATAGAAACGAGTATCTCCGAGAGGCTAAGAACAGAGGTAGTGACATTAAATACATCATCTAGCATCAGGGAATATGCAGAAAAAATTTGTCGATCTGTATGCTTACAGTCAGAGAAGGGCGGAAATGAAGAGACAGTACAGAAAGTACAATTACATACTTTTACGCAAGGGTTACCAAAAAAGCCATTAAGATTAATATTATCAAAAAAATCAAATAATCGAGAGCAGGCTATAATTCTAGCAAAAACAGAAGTAAACATTGACGAGGTCATGACTAAGTTCGATCAGATGTCAATCAATAGCAAAGGTACCCTAGAAAGTATACAATGTTAAAGGGGAAAAAGACGGATGAGAATTGGGGAGCCAAATATTTAGACAAAAAGGTGCGACCGAGGCCGAGGTTCGCCGTCTAGGGAAGTAGCTGACAGATTCTACGGCCTTTAGTCGTTAGTAGCTAATAATTATTTAAAATATGGGCACCCACCCCCACCAAACAGATAGTTGGAGGACCAACAATGACAGATCAAGAATATTTAGAAGCAACCAGCAAACCAAGAAACAATTTAAGAGAAAGTTTAATTGCTATTATTGTAGCAAACCACTATGCAGCAGATTGCTGGCATAGAATACGCAAAGAAGGCCAGACGCACAAGACAAGACATCAGTTCAAAACGCGGGGGGGCAAAGATTTAGGAAGGCAGGGAAGAAATAATGCTTGGCAAACGCCGAATAATATTCCTGAATTTAGGCCTAGAAATCAAACGGTTAATAACACCCAGGGTCAAAATAGCGACGGTGAAGAAGACTGGGACAACCCCAGAAATTTTTGGTCAAACAGTGGGCATTTAAACAGAGGAACCATGCTGTAAGGGCCGACAGAGCTGAATCATTACAAAGACCCCTTTATAGTTTAGAGTGCTGTGATACAGATGCAAATAATAATAATCTACCGATTTTGCGTTGTTTTAAAATTGAGTGTTTCCAAAATTTACCGTATTTACTTGATACGGGTGCGTCTAAATCATTAATTCGAAAGGGAGTTTTTAAGAAGTTTCCTCCTAGTGTCACAAATTTCGTAAGCAGATGCCAGAACACCCTGACATCAGTGACAGGTCACAAGCTGATAAATTTGGGGGAATGTCCATTAAAATTTAGCACAGGGGATAAAGGAATAACAGTAACGGTGATAATATGTAATTAGCTACCATTTCCTTGTATTCTAGGATTATATGCTATAAGAAAATATGGGATCGTATGGGGACCCCCAACTGACACAATAACCTTAAAGCATGCAAACAAAACTGATAGGCATATTTGTGTAACAACACATAAAGAGTGAGTCGATTCGGATTATAACTTAAAATAAACGTAGAAATCACAATAAAAGGGGAACAACACCTCAAATGCTAGCGACATTAAATACAAAAGAAGGAAAGGTTAAAACAATCGATGCCATGATAGGGGGATACACCCTCGAAGAATACTCCACGATTTTCGTGGAAAATCAAGTTATTAAAATTGAAAATGGTATCACATATTTAAAATTATCAAATCTAGGTAATAACAAAGTAAAGCTAAACCAGATAACGCTACGATCGGTAGAAAAAAAATCCAACTCAGAAACAAAATCTCTTAACGGCCCAGAATGAAGTATAAATTTTACTAACCACTACCAAGTATCGGTCGAAACAGCAACCGCAAGACAAGTGTAGGATGACAAAAAATAACTTTTTGCAATAATATAATTTGAAGAATTTACTAGAAAATATAAAGAACCGGGTGGGAAATATTCTTTGGGACTTTAAGTGGACATTCCCGAAACACAGAAAGCGGATTGCGGTTTAACTCTCTTAATCACGCACAAAATACAAACACAGGGTCCTCCAATTAAAAAATCACCATATAAAACACCTTATCATTTATAACCATGGCTGGACGACCAAATAAAGGAAATAGAAGAACAAGGTATCATTGACGAGTGTTAGCGATTGGTGTTTTCCACTAGTAATAGTCAGAAAAAAAAGACAATTCCTGGAGATTATGCATAGATTTTAGAGCGCTAAATGCAGTCACGGTAAAAGAGGTTATGAAATTACCACGAATAGATACGATATTAGATTCACTGGGAGGTTCAAATTACTGCACTAGTTTTGACCTGATAGCAGGATATTGGCAAATAGCCTTAGACCCAGATATAAAGCACAAGCTAACATTAATCTTAGATGATGAAAGAACGTTTAGATTTGAACGTATGGCTTCTGGGTTATCATGTAGTCCAGATTGTTTTAGTCGACTAATGAATTTGGTGTTAAAAGATAAAGAACAAGAAAGGAAAAAATATACCTTGTCTTACTGGTTTAAGAGATAATAAACCAGAGGTTCAGTCCAAGGAAAAAGAAAAATTGGAAGAAACCCAAGAATTGTCTAAATTTCATACGCTAGACTCGCCTACGGTCTTAACACAAAAATGGCTTTTGGGACAAAAGCCATCTACCAGACACGGGCTAACAGATTGTGCAACCAATAATTCTTCTACAGAAACAGATATAACTAAACCTAGGCCATCGTTATGAAAAACCTCCTTAAGAGAAAGATTATAGAGAAAAGGGAAAAAACCAGAAGGACCGCAGCAAGTTCCTTCTTCAGCGGCACAAGTGGCTAAATCACTGATGAAAAAGGCCAAACGTCAAGAGGAACGAAGGCTAAAGATATTTGACGAAACAACAAAACCACGCTCAAATTCGGAACCTTGTAAACCACATTATAGAGACCACGGAAAACCCTGTCAATATTATAAACAAGAGAAACAAAAATTTGGAATCCAAAATTCAGTTCAGGAAACTGAAAGACGGTGAACTAGTGATGCTCCCAGTCGTGTAGTATTTAAATATAGTAGCCTAATGATAACCGGAGAAAAAGAAAACGATTAAAGAGCCTCTAAAGAAATATCTACATTTTTTAATCGGTATTTTAATAACGTCAAAGATTATTTCATAATATATCTCATCAGTAAAAATTATTAACATAGAAATTAAACTCTCAAAAATTATAGCCTAGAGACTCGTAAGTTCTCAGATAAAAAGAAACTCAGATCTAAGTGACATCACAGCTTCCTTCACAAATTTTGTTTCTGGGACAAAATAAAACTTCGTCAATAGTGTTTGGATAAGACTTGTCAAAAATTACGTTTCATAAGAGGAATGAATTATTGTCTCGTAACTTTTAATGGGTGCAGTGAAACTAACTGAATTATACATATTCAGAAAAATAATTAAAAGGCAATTCTTTTGATATGTATATTGAAAAAAATAAATTTTTTGGGGGGTTGTTGAAAAAAACGAAGAAGGGTAGACTACTGAAATGGGGTCATTGGAAGCTGGCAAATTTGGAGTGAGCTCAATCACGGCTGGTTTCTCGTTGTTAAGTACATGCAAAGCATCCACTGGCCTTTGACCCTCTGAGGTAGCACCTCCAGTCGAATTTGAAAAAAAAATATTTTGTCGGGAATTAAAAATAATAATAGGAAAGGCAGCAAGAGTTTACATTAAGTCGACTACATGTAAAAGCTATCTGTAATCTCATTATAATTAGTTATAGTATAATATAATAATTTTTTTTTATCAATTACAATAGGTAAAATGAAAAAAAATTAAAGACAATAATTAAGCACTATATAGATTAAAGCAAAACTTAGAATAAGCTTAGAAAGCAAAACAGTGCTAGGTAAAAAGAACCAAAATAAATATAAAAGTAAGCTATAATCTAAAACTTACCCAGCAGATAAAAGCCAATGACAAAATCCATTAACAATAAACCAAAAATAAACCCAATCGTCACAAGTCAACCACAGTAGTTCAAGGTTATATATTTAACTCTAGCAATGTATTGGATCTGAGAAAACGAACTGGCACGAGAGATCCCTAGTTTAAAAAACTAGTTGTCGCCTATGCCAACCCAAACACCCAACTCCCAATCCGTTGAAACCTAACACAAACTAAACGTATCCACCTTTTCTTTGAAAATAAAATATAACATTACACGACAAAAAAATACGCAGTAATGAACATAAATTCATTCATATAATATTTTCAGATTGAAACTAATCAATAAACCACAGATAGTGAGCTTAGCATTCAAAGTTACTTAGCCTTGCCAAGGGAATTATTGTCTCTTTTTCTTTGGAAAATAAAATAAGATCATAATAAAAGCTAGAATAAAATCTGCAACCAGCATGTCGTAAAAATTGCATTTTTATGAAGAAATGAGGGCTAGAAAATGTGGCGCAAAACTTAACTACAACAATAGCCACCCCTCCCTTAAAAATATGGAGATAACAAAATTGACCAAATGGCAAACAGCATAAAAACTTGTAAAAGTTATTGAATAAAACAGGAAACATATAAATATAGGCTTAGAAAAGACCTATTGTACTGAAAAAGTAGAAAAAGACTTGAAGAAAAAAACCTTAGGCTTCACTGAAGTAAATAATCAAAAAAGAAGGAAAAGAAATTGAATGGAGTCAGTTAAACTCTGTTATATGTGCATATTGAACTGACCAAATGAGACAAGTACAAAATATTTGTAACAAATAAGTAGCATTAACACTATGGAGCCACCGTGACAGTGGTGTAACTCTGGCCAAAATCAAACAGAAATAATGGAGATATGCTCCAAGTAGAGAGAGGGAAAATTATGCTCTTTTATATGGGAGTCATTTTCGAAAAAATGACTAGCATGGCATGAACAATTAAAAGAAGGCATATTAATAGCCTAAAGGGCCTAAGTGGAAGTTGAAACGTATGACAAGACCACTAAGCGTTGGGAAGTAAAAGTGAAAATAGTCATGATCACTTGTGTGTCAAAAAATAAATTACCATGAGCCATGAAGGCAAGGTATATTTTCTGCAGAAGGGCCACTTTGTTTGATAACAGAATAGCCCAAGAAAAAAACTGTGGCCACAGATCAAAAAGTGTGGCTATACTATAACACATTAATTGCTGTGTGCAGGCTCATAACAGTTCTTTCAGCATTAGTAGTCAGATAAGAGAACCTGGATATGTTCTATGGTGCTACCAAAAAAAACTTGTGGTAAGCAAACTTTCAGAGTGCAGGCACGAGTCCATTGATAATGGCATAACAGGTAAAAAGGTGAACAGCTAAATTTTGAGCTTATCAGATCTAAGCTGTAAATGGAGCCATGTCCCCAAAGAGACATTAAAGCGTAAAAATAGAGATTTCAGGCGAAAATGTTCTAAAACTGTCTCAAGCACCTGAAATTCGAAAAGAATTAAAAAGCTCACAAGTTTGAATAAACAAACAGACATAGAACAAGCTAAAAACAGTTAATGACACAAGTTGGTTCAAAATAGAACCAAAGTTGTAACACAAAGATAAGAAAAAGAAGCGAAAAATAAATCTATTTAGTCGTATATGGAAAATCTATATATTGGTAACAAATGTTATTGAGAAAATATATACAGTTATAAAGGTATTTTGAAAACCTTTAATAAATATTGAATTGTTATCATATAAAATTGTAACTATAGAAATTTTAATAGCAAAGTCATGTTATATGAACTATTGCCAAGCCCTTATATAGAGGCTAATCACAGTTCTCAGTTATAATGTATAAATCTATTGGTTAGAGTTGAATTTTTTTTAAATATTTTAATTGCAGTTAAGACTTATCAGATAAAAGTCTTGACAGACTTATTTAAAAGTCATACAAAGAACAAATATTGCAGTGACTAAATAAATTGTAAGTGTACATAATTACTGTTTGTTCTTAACAGTTAAGGTATGTATCAACATAACTTCTGTTAATATATATATATATATATATATATATATATATATATATATATATATATATATATATATATATATATAACCTAATTTTTGTTTCTTTATTTTGCTTTTTGTATCATTCAAGAAGTATTCTACATTAATATTTTATAAGCAACTAACAAAACACTAATTGGAATTAATTCTGATGCTAGTCTATACTGTGTTTTATTTTTTTAAATTGGTACTTTAAGTTTAACCAGTAGTTGAATGTTCTATCTAAGTTTTGTGACCTCACAATGCTCATATAAGTTTATTACATAATGCTTGTGTATATACTATGTTCTTTTATTTTTAGAAATAACTTTAAGTTTTAACTAGTAGTTTAATGTCATATATAAATTTTGATTTCGAGTCAATGTATAAATATTTTTATTGTGAAATAATCTGTTAAGTGATTAATAATTCTATATTAAATTTGAAGAGGGCAATGAAAAAATCGCCAGCAAGAAACATAATGTTTCTATTTAAGTGGCATATTAGGTTTAGAGTAAAAAGAGAGAAAAGTAATTAAAAGTAATTAGCCTTCATTAAAAAAAGAGAATGCAGTGATATATACAAAATTGAGTGTTTCTATTTACTATATGTAACACTTTATGCTTTGTGTGTATTCTAATGTGAATATTTATTTTAGATACAGCCTTAGTTTTTTTTTTTGGAAATCAAATTTTTCATAACATCCTTTTGGATCCATTTTTTCAATCAGTTTTTGATGCATTTTTTGGAAAGTAGCAAATTTCAAAGCCAGTACAATTGTATCCTAGTACTAACAGCTCATACCATCAGAAACCAAACCAAAACTGGTCAACTAATATTTTGGAAACTATCTGCAGTATTACAGAACATTGCTACCAGTTCATCCTAAAGTGAGATAAAAACTTAAATTAGGCCTAGAAAATATAAAAAAATATGCTCTGTAGCCTAAATGGCTTTATATTATTGAAATATGTGAAAATGCTTTGTGTTGGAAAAATATGTGAAAATTTAGAAAACAAAATTGTTGTGTATAATTTATCCATGGCATTCTAACCCCGGGAAATATGCAGTACATCAACCAAATCACCAACATAAATTTAATTATTAATGGGAATTAAATTCAAATTCAAATAACTAATAAACGGTTCTAATATAACTTTAAATCGAATGTAAGCAAAAACTCTAATATAATGCTTAAGCCAATGGGGGTCAAAATAGAAATAGTTTTATTTTTTGATCAAAAAATAGACTTAAGTGTCCAATTTGAACCAGGGACTTATATTTTCCATAATTTTCTTATAAAAAAAAACTATAGTTTACGGCCAAAAACCCTTGTTAGCTAAGATTTTACGGAAATACTTTATTTGTCGATCCATAACTGGACTTAATTTTCACATCCGAGCCAATGAAGTTTATTTTCATAATTTTATAACAGAAAAATAGAGTTTACGGAAAAAAACACTTTAAAATCATATTTTTAATTTCTGTAATAAATTTTCTATAAACAAACATACATTCATGTCTTTTTTTATACCTTTACGTTTATTTTAAATAATTTTATTAAAAAACATATAGTTTAATGTGAAAAAAAAAATTTATATAATAGTTTAATAACATGATTTTATTTTTCGATCCAAAAATATACTTAATTTTCAGATTTTAACCAGAGATTTTTATTTTCCATAATTTTCTTACAAAAAACTAGAGTTTACGATCAAAAAAACATTTTTAGCTCAGATTTTATAGAAATAGTTTTATTTTTCGATCCAAAAATAGACTAGAGTTTCATATTTGAACCAGACAATTGTATTTTCCATAATTTTCTTACAAAAAACTAGAGTTTACGGTCAAAAACCCTTATTAACTCAGAATTTACATAAATGGTTTATTTTTCGATCAAAAACTAGACTAGAGTTTCAGATTTAAACCAGAGAATTGTATTTTCCATACTTTTCTCACAAAAAACTATAGGTTACTGACAGAAACACTAATTAGATCAGTTTCCTAGAGCTGGCTCTTGTTCCACACCACCCCAGGGTTCAAGGCTCTCGGTGCATCTATTTTATAGAGGGTTCTGCAGTACGTGTCATCCTCTATTCTAGATGGTATCTGCTCAAGAAGAGGCTATCTGCTCAAAGTATCTAGACGGTCGGTGCTCAAGCAGGCTGGGAATGTGTCCACTCGTCCTACTCCGTCCGCGGCGGGGGTATAAGCTAGTCATAAAGAAATAACACGAGTCTCTTTTTTATGAGTAAGTAACAACGGCACTATACCCTGCGGCCCATTGTGTGCGGGGTGAGCGTGAGGATGAAACGCATCGTATCCCTGTCGCTAACAATCGTCTCGTCTGAGAGTGCGTAGTGTGCGGGTCCTATTCTGTGTGTTCGTATGCAGTGACCGCGTCACGATCTTTTGCAGCAGATGGGGGTCGTGGTGAGTGTTAGTCGGCTCCTTCGAGGGGTCCCGGGCGTCTTTTTCTCTTCTGTGGCCTCTAAACTGTACGAGCTGTCTTGTGTAGATTAATATGGACATCGAATTTGGTATCGTATAGTGAAAATATTTTTATAAAATGTTTGAGAATCTCTAGTGTGTTAGGGGGGGACGATTCAGTTTTGTCTTCGTATAATTACACTGTTAGATAGTATTCAGCTTATTTTGTTCGCTTTGATGGTGTGCTGCATCTTCTATAGCTGATGATAATCTGCAGGTTTGTTTTTATATTTTTATCGTATGCGGTTTTACGTCAAATTCCAATGTGTCCTTTCTCAAAGGCTGGAGCTGCAACCACCGAAACATACTCGGATGGTCGGTTTGATGGACTGGGATATCGTCTTTTTTTAAGTTTTTTTCGCTTTCTCTCTGGACGCAGGAAGGTCCCATCCTGCCCATCGCCAAAGACCCCTGGTTAGAAGCCATAATCAAATCTCAAGTGGTCCCCACCTTTGAAGTCGCGGGTTGCAACCAAGAGCGTTGATTTCACTCCCCGCCGGTTGAGTTGTCTTGGACGAAGATTTGTCTTGTCTTCCTTTGCCTGATGGTTTATGCTGCGCCCGCCGCAACTTTGTTCTAAATGGCATTCAGAGTTTGGTCGTCCGGCGTCAATGGTAGTCGGGTCGGCCACGAGGAAATAATTTGCTCTGTGGTCCTCTCCCTTTAAACTCCGTATGACAACTTTGGCTTCTGATATTATCAGTTGGAGGCCGTGGTACTCGATGACCACTTGAATGTCTCAGAATAGGAGAGTGGTGAAGAAGCCGTCTCTAGCTCCTGCAAGAAGAATTGTAGTCTTGGTAAGGCTAACCCAAGTCTGTGTCATCACCGCTGTCATCAAGCATTCATCGACTACCGGCTCAGCAGGATATATCCTCGGGCTTATAGCGGTTCGATGGATGGCCTTCACTTGCTCCCAGGTGGGAACGGTGTCGGAGAAGCCCAGCTTCCTTATGGCTTTCCCCAGACTTTCTGGGGTGATGGAATCAGTAATGTCCGCGCCGAGTCCCCTTTTCTCTGCAATCGTCTTCAAAACTTCTGCGGCACGGACGTACTTCACTTGCTTCACATAAACGTGCTTTACCGACTTGATCATACCTGGGTCGGTAATATCGGGGTTGGTTGGTCTTACCATGTTTCGAGTTATTGTTGTCAGTCCCGGTGAAGAGCACACTGGATGAGCTTTGAGCACCTTGTTCACCGCCTCATTGACCATCCTCTTACGTATGACATCGTCGATCTGAGGAGCGGCCTTTAATTAAAGGACGTCATTCTCCTTAATGTTTGGGTCGACTGAGAGTGCTGTTGCTCGTTCTGTTGTTCCTTGTATGCACAGTCGAGCTTTTGCAACCATTTCGAAATGCTTGTGGTGGTAGTGGTTCTTGGCTGTCTTGGCTGAATGACATAGGTAGTCATTCATCATCTACTTCTCCTTCGTCGTCATTTCTTAATCACGGTCGCGTTTTGGTTTAAAAAAAATTCTTAACGTTATTTTATTTGGTCCTTTTTATATTTTATCGATACCCTCGGGAAATAAATTATACAGAAGGCGTCGGGCTGGCTGGGACCCGTTTTAAATCTTAGTCCCACGGTCGGTCAGGAGAAAATTTTATTGACGTGTATCTACCATAGTTAATCGTGAGAGGCGCACGAATTGCAGATATTTACTGCTTATATTATACTCGCGGTCATACAATACCGCACCTGCAGCTTTAATGGAGGTGGTCGTGTGTTCTTCCACCAGCACAATATGGAATTTCCGCTCTTCAAGATGTACGTCTAGTTTCTGGAGGAACTCCTCAAACTTCATATTGGGGGCGACACCAGACTAGTGGACATAGAGATATGAAACGACATAGCAAGTATAGGCCGTCAGGAAAAGTCTGTCGTCGGCACTGTGATGGTTTTTCTTCAGTCGTTGGAGTACTGCCTCCATGAAGATCTCGACCTGTTTTTTCATTTTACTATAGTATTCGGTGTTGACGTAATTCGGGTCAAAGTTCCTATCTCGCTCGTGCTTTTGCTTAATGATAGTGGCAAGTGAAGAATTCCTTTGGTCGAGGTGGTTGAGGGCATTCAGGACGGTGGTAAGGGTGTCCTTTTCCATCTTGCATGGGCTTTTAATTCCGCGGCTGGTGATGTAGTTCAGGAACCTTTGATATGCCTAAACGTACTTTGATCAAGTAATGGGCTGAATTCCCACCTTGAAACGGATGTCGAAGACGTTCTCTTCTCGGACGGCAGACTGCATATTTGAATATTTGTATGCTGTTCCCCTCGAGCATAATATACAGAATTGCTTGAGAGCAGCCAAGATGATTTCTGAACCGTGTGCTGGCATGATGCTGAATATTTCCACACCTGGCGTACCAAGCCGAGACATTTTCCCTCAATTTGGCTCCTTTTGTCACTTCCATACACTATTCGGGCCTATAGGTTCCGACGCTGTACTCTTGGTACAGCCCTGTCTTGGACATCTCTCGTCTCCGGTAATTCCGACAATGTCTGTTCTGAGCTGGGCAAACGGACTGGTATTCTTACAGGTAGTGTCGGCGATGGTCACTTTCCTATTCAGTTAAAGGCTAAGAGATGAATGACTCCGAGTAAGCAGCGTCCAGGGGTCATACTGATACTGCACTCAGATCTTGAACGTC
>NC_142800.1:80699967-80725910 GCF_049724085.1 Artemia sp. Qi Xiang Cuo
AGAAAAACCACACGGAATTAGGCAACTGAGTCTCTCAATCCCCTTCAAGCTCTTTTAAAAGATAGAAAAACTACTTATTTAACACAAAAATTTCGTTTTTAATGACTACCAAGTAAGGAAAAACCACACGGAATTAGGCAACTGAGTCTCTCAAACCCCGTAAAGCTCTTTTAAAAGATACAACAACTACTTAAGTAACACACAAATTTCGATTTTAACGAGAATCAAGTAATGAAAAATCACACGGACTATTGCAAGTGTGTCTCTCGATTCCCGAAAAGATCATTTAAAAGATAAACAAACTCAGTATTTAACAAAAAAATTTATATATTATTGAAATACCCTTAAAGACAAAACACACGGACTAATGCAACTGAGTCTCTCCAACGCCGTACAGATATTGTAACATAAACACCATGTAAGTCTATAAAACAAAATTTCGATTTTAATGTCCACCAATTCAGTAAAAATCACACGGACGTATGCAACTGAGAATCTCACAAAACTTAAATAACATTAATTATATAAAATATCTTCTAAATTAAACATCCTTATTCGTTTTTAATGACAAACAAGTAAATAACAATCACACGGAATTAGTCAACTGGGTCTCTCACACCAATTAAATCTCTTTTAAAATATAAAACCAAATCTAAATTAACAAATAAATATATTTTATAATGAGCATCAATTAAAGAAAAAACACACTGAATTAGGCACCTGAGTCTCTCAAACAAATTCAAGCTATTTTAAAAGACACAAAAAATACTAATTTAACAATAAAAAGTATTTTTTAATTAAATTCTATGAAAGAAAAATCACTCGGAATTAGGCAACTGAGTCTCTCAATACCATAAAAGATCTTTTAAAAGATACAAAAACTACTTATTTAACAGAAAAAATTCGTTTTTAATGAACATCAAGTAAACAAAAATCACACGGAATTAGGCAACTTAGTCTCTCAATCACCGTAAAGCAATTTTAAAAAGATACAAAAACTACTTATTTAACACAAAAATTTAGTTTTTAATGAACATCAAGTAAAGAAAAATAACACGGAATTAGGCAACTGAGTATCTCAATCCCCGTAAAGTTCTTTTAAAATATACAAAAACTACTTATTTAACACAAAGAACCCCCATGTAACTGAACCCCTGTATAACTGAAACCCCTGTACAACTGACCCTCCGTGATTAATTTAATTATGTTTAATATCTAGTCACAAAAGGATCCAAGCCAAATAATACAATGGTATTTTTAAAACTGGTAGCCCTATTTACGAAAAAAAAAAAAAAGGGATACCCCTCGGGCCCCGGAATCCCCCTTGGGACTGTACCCGTGTAAAACCGACCTCCCTCCAGGCCACTGTATCCTCGTTATCTGCAGCCGCGGGCCCCTCCCCACTCTCTTCACCCCCCCCCCCTCCAAACACTTTTCATACCTTTATGTTTCAATTTACAATATTTTTAAAAATTTAATTAAGTATTATAAAGACCACATCGGTGAGGTAAAGATAGGTCAATTCACAATGTCATTCTATCGTTACTTTTCAATTAAGCTATTGAATACTTTCTAGCAATGTCCCTTGTAAGCTTCTACACAAATATCTTTTCGCAAATATCTTTTCGCAAAAAAAATTCGCAAATCTCGTAAACTAAAGAAGTAATTACATCACTGTTGTTAGCTCCACCATTAATCTCCAATAATGTAAATGCACCCCCTCATTTTTTTCCTCTACTAAAATCCTTGCAAATAAAAACTATTCTCTTTGAATTCAAGTCTCTTACTAATATGTAATGTAAAGAAAACTAAAAAGATACACAAGTTTTTCCAACACGGATGTAACCTAAAAAAACTTGTTTATCATGAAATAGAAATTCAGTTAATTGTGCCAGAAAAAACTTGAAGCAGAACAGATTATAACCAACCTGTTTGGTTCGAGCACGTACGCAAAGTATAAGAAAACCCGTCTGGTAAGACAAGTATCGTTCGTAGTAATAGGTGCTTGACCCGTGGTAAGGCATATTACGCAATCACCCGTGAAAGTGTATAGGTGACTGCCCCGTGGTAAGTCATATTACGCAATCACTCGTGAAAGTGCATACACCATTACTACTTATATGAGCAATATCTTTTATATGAGTTACTAAAAATTTGTCTAAGATACAGGCAATACCAAAACGCCTAATAACAATACACCCTTACCGATACGCGTGATATCGATACGTCCAATACCAATACAGCGTACAGCTTTTCCCCAGGGACTATGGAGGGTTATATCATCACTAAAATCATAGATATTTGAACTTTGAACTATGTTGAACAAAATGGCTATCTCAAAATTTTGATTGGACGACTTTAGGGGGAGGGGGGCTAGTTGCCCTCCCATCTTTTTGGTCACTTACAAATTTAACTTCCTTTCGAATGAGTTATTACACATCTCTCTATGATGCTCTGGTCACCCCAAGGCCGTATCCAGGGGGGGTTACCCGGTTTGAACCCCCCCCCGAAATTTTTGAACGTGTCGAAAATAAGTCGAAAATTAGTAAAACCTAGGTAAAAATCAGTAAAATTAGTCGAAAACTGAGTAAAAATTAGTACCCCCCCCCCCCGAAAAAATCCTGGATCCGCCCCTGGGTCACCCCCTAGTCCTACTAGAAAAAAAGAATAAAAAGGGAGATAGGTCAGTGCTACCAATGCAAAAAAGCAATTTTCTTTGTTGTTCAAGGATGGGGACTGTGATTTCCCTATATAAGGTCTTCGACCGAGCTGATTCCAATGGTGCACTTTTCATTTTGATCTCACGCCATTTTCGAGGGGTTTCAGGCTTTTTTCGAAATAACCATAAATTTCTTTTTGCAATAAACTTTTATTTTCAAGACTAACCGAAATAATAGTCACCATTCCTGATACAGTGTCAGATGGTAATTTTCATTCATTAGGTAGCTTTTTTCTAAACGCGATTTTTAACTTTTGGTAACTATGGGCTGCGGTCCGCTCTTTACTAGGTTCCAGGTAAAATGCTTCCGCCGGGACATTTCCGTCCTTGCTGCGAATTTATAAAATTCTTTCCTTACGATTGCTCCAGAGAAATACTCCTTAGTGTACCTTCATTTGAAGAGACTTGTTTTTATTTAATTTCTGATCCTTTTTAAGGTCATGAGGGAATCCCCCTGGGTGGAAAATATTTCTTCAAAATCCCCCCAATGGAAAGTTTCTCCCGCAAAAAGTTTCTCCATTGACAATTCCTCCTGGTGACAAATCTCCCATAGAGATTTTCTCCTGTAAGAAATCCCTCCCGCCAAGTCAAACTCCCCCAGAAACTGTTCCCCCAATTCTTTAAGAATGACTGCTGAAATAGAAGTATCTTTGAATTGGAAAAGGAAGCTTTTAAAGCACTATTAACTTCAGCGTAATGAGTGACGGGTAGAGGAGTGTACAAGCCCCCTTATATATGGAATAAATAGTGTTCACTTTAATATTTAATATTACTGCTTGTTTTTCATTTAATTTTGTTTTTTTATTTTTATTTAATTTTGATGGTTTTTCAAACCATGCCAGCAAAAACTCCCTTCTCCCTCCATGGAAAATTTTACCCAAAGAATTTTCCCCCACAAAAATTTCGCCCGTATAAATTTCTTCATGGAAAATTCTGAGGGGAAATAATAAAGCCGTAGACCCAAAATATCCACGGAAATCAAGAGGGATTAGAACGTAATTCCTCAAAACTCATTCTATATCCATCTAAAGGCCCAATACAAAAACGATTTACCACTTCTTCTTCATAATCGTTAAAATGCATTTAAACATCATTATACTATAAACCAAGTCATTTTAAGTAGAACTAAGATAATAAATGTATATGTTTACCATTTAACTTATATGGACTGATTTTTCAGGAACAAATGCCCCATAGTGCAACATTATTTTCTTTGAAACTGGGAAGGTCAATACATATTTTTTTCATACTTATAAATTAATTTCCTATCTCAGAACTGTCAATAGATAGCAAATTTATCCCTTTTTGGGGAAAAGTCACAGTTTGGTGATTGCACACTCTTTTTAATCACTGAAAAATGGCACCAGAAATTCCAATTTCCGTTTAAATGACCCCTCTCCTGATCTTCAAGGACCATTAGTCTGATGCAATCACTCCTGGGAAAGCAAAAGAAAAAGATAAACAAATAAAAACAAGTCCATAATCTTTCTTGCAGAAAAAGATATAAAATTCCTGATGGAAGCTTGAAACGTCTACTGTAGGGCTCTCTGATATGCTGAATTTGAGGGTGTAATTTTCATTGAGATTGCTTGACTTTTTATGGGTGTTTCCTCCTTTTCTGAAAATCAGTCAAATTTTCTCAAACTTGTAGCTTTTGATGGGCACGAATAAACTTGATGAATTTTATATAGTTTGAATCATCATCCAAACATTTTTTTTTATTATTATTTACTTTTTTTAGAATATCTAAAAGTTTCTAGCTCCTTACTAACAGTTTGTTACTAAGAACTGTTTGATGCATAATAATCCTTATAGAGCCTGAACCTAGAGTTGTTATGGCAAACCTAAACTACCTTCATATGCAGGAATAAGTGGGATACTCAACTATCTTACTTTTGAAATATTTCCTGTTAAGAATCGTAGGAACTGAAATTTTCTCCCTTGTGCTTTATCATGAGTCAAACTTGTTCCTTATTTCAACAAGCAGAAATCCCTACTGAAGTGGCTCAGAATGACATGGCATCTCATGGTCAAATGTAATTTGTTACGTTTTGGCAGGATAGTAATTGATGCTGCTTGTCAAATAAAGGATTTGCATTTCAAATACAAGATATAAGTACTTAAATAGGTATTTCAAATACTATTCCAAAAAGTATTTAAATATGCATTTCAAATACGTTACATGGAAAGCATTTAAGTATTTATTCCCAGTGCATACATTTAGATACTGCCCCATCACTAATTTTGGCTTGGTAAATGAATATATCTGAAGCTAATGAATCCAATGATAAAAGTTTTTTTTTTTTTTTTTTTTCATTTTGGTGCAAGTTACAACTGTAGGCTTGTTGCAAAATCACATGTTTCACAGAGAAATAAGCGTTAAGAAACATAATTCAGTTTAGGCAAAAGAACATAATTTCAGATTTGTCAATGTGAAAGCTTTATTAGCCTAGGTCAAAATATATTAATGGAACAACGCCCTTTTTAACCTGAAAAACGTGAAAACCCAAAGATTTTTAAGATTAATAAAGTAATTTCCTATATTTTTCTAGTAATTCACCTGTTTTTCTGAAATTTAAACCCTCCTCTTCAAAATAAATTCCTGCAGACTTATATGTCTATCAGTAATATCTTTGAACTTGAGTTTCCATCTCCTGGGCAAATTCTCCCAAAGTTCTACTGGATTTTTATAAGATTCTTCAGATCAAAACTAATTATGGACTGATAGTGTATATCAATTGTAGTAAAACTAGCAAAGCTAGAGATCCTTCAAAATATATCTCTTAGAATTGCCATAGGGCTTCATCGCCACTCAGAGGGAGCTGAAGACCAGAAAGAGTGATCATCAGTATCTAAGGAATAGCTGAGGGTATTAAGTTGAAAATTTCAGGGGTTGTTGAGGGGGGGATGAAAAGCTACTGGAGGGCAATCAGCTCTTCTAGACCTTTTTAGATGTTCCCTTCCCTGACCACTGATCAAAATTTGAAAAAACAATTACGTCCAAAACAGTCAAAAGGGTTAGTAACTATGCGTCTGGATATACAATGCCCCCAACAGCCTCCAGGGCAAGGATTGTAAATCATGTAATTTGCCTTTTTTACATGCAGGATTCATCATTGGGAAAAGGGAGAATGTTTGATTCTAGTTATATTCATAAAGGCTAAGGTTGTGAAGGTGAAACTTTGGGGAATGTTGAGGGGCATGTTAAACTAAATCCAGAGATACTAAGTGCATCCTGTTTATCAAAAAGGTGTATCTGAAATATCACAAGAACAGATCAGGGTACTAGGTTTAAACTCTCAGGGAATGTTGAAGAGGATGTTAAAAAGTGATTGGAGAATAACCAGTCCCACTCCCATTCCCTTTTATCTGCCCTTTCTCCAAAGATATCTAATCACAATTTCAGAATAGCCACCTTGTTCAAAATTGTCAAAAATTCAAAAAGCTATACCTCTAAGAATGATTTAATCCCCACAGCTCCTGGGGCAAGCTGTATAACAAATAAGAAAAAACTATCATAGGCAGCGCAATAGCGCTGCCTAAGTAAAAAACGATGTTGGCACAATGTATTATTTATTTTTTTTCCTTTAGACCAGGGCACTTCGTATCGAAGGAGTTGTCGTAGAAACTTTGAAAAGGCTCCTTCGATTGCAAATTGGAGTGGCTTGTGCCCTTTTTAATAGTCAAAGTGATTGGAAGGCAACTAACACCCCTTCCACGCCCACCCTTTTCCCCAACACATCCAATCAAAATTTTGAGATAGCCATTTTGTTCAGCGAAGTTGATTTCCAGATGAAAAATATGTTTTTAAGGAGGACACTCCCCAACAGCCGTCAGGGCAAGGGTTTTAAGTTATGCCCTGGGGGCATATAAGAACGATGTTGGCACAATATATTATTTATTATTTTTTCCCTTTAGACCAGGGCACTTCGTATCGAAGGAGTTGTCGTAGAAACTTCGAAAAGGGCTCATTCGATTGGAAATTAGTGGTCTGTGCCTTTTTTAATAGTCGAAAGTGATTGGAAGGCAACTAACATCCCTTCCACGCCCACCATTTTCCCAAAAACATCCAATCAAAATTTTGAGACAGCCATTTTGTTCCACGCAGTTGAAAGTTCAGGAAATTATACCTTTGAGCAGGACACTACCCCCACAGTCTTCAGGGCAAGGGTTATAAGTTATGCTCTGGGGGCATATAAGGTTTTTATTGAAATCTTCGTTGCAGAAACTTGAAAAAGCGCTCATTCGATTAGAAATAGAAAGGGCTAGTGCCCTTTTTAATAGTCGAAAGTGATTTGAGGGCAACTAACCCCTGTCTCACGCCCACCTTTTCCTCAAACACATCCAATCATATTTTTTAGATAGCCATTTTATTCAACGTAGTTGAAAGTTTTGGAAATTAGGTCCTTAAGGATGACAACCCCCCCCCAGCCCTTAAGGCCAGGGTAGGAAGTTATTCCCGGGGAGAATATAATTTATTTATTGAAGGTAATATTGTAGACACTTTAAAAAAGGCTCATTCGATTATAAGTTTAAAGGGGTAGAACTCTTTTTGATAGTTGAAAGTGATTGAAGGGCAACTAAACCCCCTCTCACGCGCACCATTTCCCCAAACACATCCAATCAAAATTTTTAGATATCCATTTTATGCAACGTAGCTGAAAGCTCTGGAAATTAGGTCTTTTAGGATAACAACCCCTCCCCCCTCCACAGCGCTCATCTAGAGGGTGGTTAGCTACGGTCTGGGGGAATATAAGGTTTTTATAGAAAGTGATGTCGTAGATACTTCAAGATGAGTTTATTCGATTGGAAATTGAAAGGGCTAGTGCCCTTTTTAATAGTCGAAAGTGATTGAAGGGCAACTAACCCCCCTCTCACGCCCACCATTTCCCCAAACACATCCAATCAAAATTTTGAAATATCTAGTTTGTTAAAACATAGTTGAAAGTTCTGGAAATTAGGTCTTTTAGTATGATAACCCCCTCAGAGCCCTTAGTGTAAGGGTTATAAGTTATGCCCTGGGCACAAAGTTTATATAGAAAGTTGTTGTAGAAATTTCAAAAAGGGCTCATTTGATTGGAAATTGAAAGGGCTAGTGCCCTTTTTAATAGTCGAAAGTGAGTGGAGAGTAATTAACCCCCCTCTCACGCCGACCATTTCCCCAGACGCATTTAATCAAAGTTTAGAGATAGCCATTTTGTTCAACGTTCAAGGAAATTATGTATTTGAGGATGACAAACTCCCCATAGCCCCCAGGACAAAGGTTGTAAGTTATGCCCTGGGGGCATATATGGTTTTTATAGATATTGTTTTCGTAAAGACTTCAAAAGGGGCTCATTCAATAGGGAATTGAGGGGGCTGGTGCCCTTTTGGAGGGTAACTAACCCCCCTCTTATGCCCACCATTCCCCCAAACACATCCAATCAAAATTTTCAGATAGCCATTTTGTTCAACGTAGTAGAAAGTTCTGGAAATTAGGTCTTCAAGGATGACAACCCACCCCACCCCACCCCCCCCCCCGGGGCCTCAGGGCAAGGGTTGTAAGTTATGCCCTGGTGGCATATAAGGTTTATATTGAAAGCGTTGTTGTAGAAACATCAAAAGGGCTCAGTTGATTCGAAATTGAAAGGGCTAGTGCCTTTTTTAACAGTTGAAAGTGATTGGAGAGCAACTAACACCCCTCTCACACTCACCATTTCCCCAAACACATCCAATCAAAATTTTGAGATTGCCATTTTGTTTAACGTAGTTGAAAGTTCTGGAAATTAGGCCTTTGAGGATGACAATCCCCTCACAGCCCTCAGGGCAAGGGTTGTAATTTATGCCCTGAGGTCATATAAGGTGTTTATAGAAAGTGTTGTCATAGAAACTCAAAAAGGGCTCATTCGATTGGAAATCAAAAGGCCTAGTGCCCTTTTTAATAGTCGAAAGTGATTGGAAGGCTTGATATTTTTATAGTAAAGATTAATGTGGGTACAATGTAATATCTTTTTTTTTTTAGACCAGGACACTTCGTATCAAAGGAGTTGTTGTAGGAACTTCAAAAAGGGCTCATGCGATGGAAAATAGAAAGGGTTTACCTTTTCTAATAGTCGAAAAAGATTGGAGGGCAACTAATCCCCCTCCTACCCCCACCCTCCCATTTGCCCATTATGTTTAAAAACTGAATGTTGTCTTAAGATTAAATCAAAATGCACTGTGTTAATGCTAATTCCCAATTAGGCATCTCAGCAGTATCCCAAGAACGCCTGAGGGTATTTTGTTCAAACTTTCGGGGCTACTTCTGCTCTTAAAATTTAACCAAATCAAAATAGCGTAAGTGTATCCAAGCTATCAAAGAAAGTAAACAGATTTTTTTGCAAATAGTATCAAGTTTTCCATTTCAGGTCAACTAGAGGAGATATGAAACTTAATTAAACAATACTATTCGTGTCCAGATTATTAAAAAGATGCATGTTGTTAAAAACTGCTGAAAATGTTTCTCCAGCATACAAATAGCAGGCCGTACTATAAATTCTTAAAAAACGAAAAGATTTAAAGTATTTTTTTTTCCCTGAAAAGGCTATGTCAATATAAAATGAACAGAAATTAATTAAAAAAAACTTTTTCCACAAAATAAGTTATTCAAAGAAAAGTAAAGAACTCCATTAAACCAAAAATGAGCAAAAATAAAATAAATAATCTACCAAGCCTGAAACTACCACAAATCAGCATCAATAAATAAATGAAATCCAAAACGAACAGAAATTACAATAACTAACCGAGTCAAACTCAAAACGAGCAGAAATTAACATGCATTAGGCTCAAAACCCCTGAGCCTTCCCAAGGCCAAAACACAATTTGCACTTTACTGAAAAAATACAAATGAATGTGCATTGTCAGTTTAATATACACATACTGATATTTAGTAGTCAAAATGTTAATATTATTTGATTTATTAAAGTTATAAAAGTAAAAACATTTATATTTTTCAGCAAAGTGCAAATTACGTTCTGGCCTTGGGAAGGCCAGAATGGGAAGGATATATGTAGTAGGGTTTAAAAAGGATAAACAGCAACATCTAAGGAACAGTTAAGGGTATTAAGTTGAAAATTTAAAGATATCTTGAGAGGGATGTTGAAAAAGGAATGAAGATCAGCCCCCCTCCCCCCTATTGACCTTTTCGATGCTCTCCTTAACACTGATAGAGAGCTCAAAAGAATGTAAATTGTGAAAACTTGTCCATATTTTACATGCAGGATTTATCATTAGGAAAAGGAGGAATGTTTGATCCTGGGTGCGTAAGAAAAGTCTAAGGGTATTGAGGCAAAATTTCAGGAAATTTTGAGCTAAATCAAAAGAAACTACAGCCTATGTATCCAAGTTATCAAAAAGGCCTATCTGCAATATCTTAGGAACAGGTAAGGGTATAAACTTGAAACTTTCAGGGCCACTACTACTAGACCTATTGCTTCTATTGCAACTGTAAATGAAACTTGTTGCAATTGCAACTGTGACAACTTCCAACTGCAACAACTTGCAACTGTGACTGCTTGCAACTGCTACAACATCTATTTGTGACTACTTTCAGGGAATGTTGGGGGATTTTTTGGGGGTTTGTTTTTTTTGTTATGACATATCACATAAGACAAAATATTAGACAGCAGGAGGGGAATTTTGAACTTTAAAATTTTAAAGTTTAAAAAAAAAAAAATAACTTGTATATTTTGACACTTTGATGTTGAAAAAAAAAATTGATGTTGAAATAGGGAATGTTAAAAACTTGGATAATAAAAAACAAATAGAAACTAATTTTTTAAGACTCCAAAAAAAGTTTTTCAAAAACATAAACAGCCATATTAAGCTTAAAACCAGCAGAAATGAATTTCTACAATAATAATTCAAACTCAAAATGACCAGAAATTACTATTAAAGAGTAAATGAAACCAAAACAAACAAAAATTAAATAAAGAATCATAGTCAATAAACATACAACAGGTACTGATATAAATGAATAAATAAAGCATAAAATGTGTAAAACTTAAATTGAACACTCAAATTAAACTTAAAACAAACAAAAATCACGACAAACAAGGGTTTGACTACTGTCCCCTCCCCTAAATATAGAACTCTAAAGCCTACTGCATCATTTGTGCTTTACTGAAAATGCATTATATTGCTGTTTTCTTTTGTACTTAGAATCTTGGTTTCAGCAATTGATATCATTATATATCAAATTATAAGTTTAATGTATTAGTTTTTTTTCAAGGACTGTTCAAGAAATATAGTTTTCAATAAAACCCAAATAATGCAGTAGGCTTCAGACTTGAACAGCTAGGGGAGGGTGAGGGGGCAGCAGCCAAACTCTCAATTGTAGTGATTTTTGTTTGTTTAAAATTTGATCTGAATATTCAATTCAAATTTTACCTGTTTTAAGATTTATTTATTCATTTATATTAGTACCTGTTGAATCTTTGTTGGCTATGATTGTTTATTTAATTTTGGTTTGTTTTGGGTTTTATTAATTCTTTAACAGTAGCTTCTGGAGGTTTTGAGTTTGAATTATTATAGAAATTTATTTCTGCTGGTTATAAGTTTAATATGGCTCTTTATTTTTCTTTGAAAAAATTTGTTTCTTGGAGTTTTTTTCTTTGATTAATTGTGATTAGAAGGCTTATTATGTGAAATTTAAACATATATTACTTTCTGGGAACAGGAATTAATTACTTCAAAGTTGAAGTAATCCACCTTATTATATATCTTTTATTATTATCTGAAATGTCAATATAGAAATCTAAAAAACTGACCTTTCAATCTGTATAAACTCATCATAGTTTAAACCAAAAGAAAATCCAAATATCTTTTAGTACTCTAAAAAGAATATTTAACATTATTTGGGTTATCATGTAATTATATTCTAGTTATCTTAAATACAAGCCAGCTATAAATGTACTTGCATTACCACCCATCAGAATTCCTATAATCTGTTATACCAAACTTGCTGGTATAATTTTCCTGGCTGTCACAAACTGCATCCTTTGGTCCTTTGAGGATAGATAAAAATTTGTAGAAGGTTTATCCTTTCTACTGAAATATGTACTTGAAGGAAACTTTGCTGTGCTGAAATTCACCTGAACATTATGGGTACCATATGTTTTGTACTGATTGTGAACTAGCAAGATCTCACTCTCAATGAAATGAAGTGCAGGGTAATGAGGTTCTATGCTCTAAAACTAATTTCCAAGAGCCAGTGCCCCTTGTTGAGTCTGTGACCAATGAAAAGATACTAGGTGTTACTTTCTCAAATGACTTAAGATTTAACAGCCATATGAATGAGCTAGTCTGCAAAGCCTATGCTGCCCACACTCACTTGTTACAATGAGAAGGTTTGGTTTCAAGGGGGGCATCAATGAAACTGACCTATTTAACTTACATTCTGCCTGTAGAAGAATAGACATGTTCTTGCGGGAAGCCCAAGTGTTCAGTTAAGCTCCAGGCTAAGACAAGATATTCACACCATACAAATATGTTCTTATAAAATTAAGAAATTTTTGAATATGTCTATGTCTAAAAAAATCCAGCAGATCAAATATCATGTCAAGGCTCTAACATTTAGAACTAAGAGTACTATTAAAGAAGTTTGTCCATCTGGCTTTTTTACTATAAGAGTCAATTTTTTTAAACTTATATTAGATAAGAGAAAAGATTTGGGTACTTAAGTGTTAAATGTACTCTTTTATATACTGCTAAAGAAGTCAAGTTTGGTTAATGCTAATGAAATAAAAAAATAAGATGAATATATAATAGGTTTAGAATGTATACAGTATATAAAAGAGTATGTTTAAAATTTAAGTACCAAGATTTGTTAATAATAGTTATTTAGATGTTCAAAGACTAAATTAAGGGATAAACTTGTATACAGTGTTGTTAAATCAAAGGAATTTACTCTGTCAGCTTAAACTGTTGCCAAAGAGTCAATTATCCATAATGAATTATTGACACTACAACATATCTAAGCATTAGAAAAGGGGACAAGAGTTGGTGGCATCAATTCATGAAAATATAAAAGGGAGGGGAGGCAAAATACATGGTTCAAAACCTAGGGGAGAGAATTTGATAGACATGTATGTTAACAGAATATTCAGATAGCAAAAAAAAAAAAAAAACCCTCTGCAATCATAATTTCATCCTGAATCCAAATATGCATTCATCTCTGTCTCAAATTTAATTTTTAGGTCTTTACAAGCCCTCCTAAATGATACCTTTTTCTCTTTTTTTATACAGCTCATTTACCTGTGTTAGCATAAATCTCGTCAAAACCAGTTTACCTATAAATTAAATTGATGGCAACCAAAACAAGAACCAATAAATCCATGAGGTAAATTTTCCAAGGTTCATATAATTGACTTACTAATAGAGTAAACATACCACTTGATGCCTTTTTTTATGCTCTTTCCAAATAGGCTATATTAATCAGTTTTGTCATAAACAAATTTTACCCTCACCCCTATATATACCAATTCAGGGTATAAATTTGCTCAAGGGAGGGGGGGGGGGAATTAAAGTTTATTTCTGATGCAAATGAGAGGTAAGTTTAAACTTTACCCTCAACCCCCTCCCTTATGTGCTAATATATACCCTGAATTGGTATATAGGCAGTGGCAGATCCAGGGAGTAAGGGGGGGGGGGGGGGGTTCGCTCCCCTAGCATAGTCTAAAGTAGTGTAATTTACTGAATTAGGCCTAACCCAACGGTATTTATTTAGCCTTGGCCCCCTCATAAGGAGACATGTTAAGAAAACAATTCTTACTTTAAAATATGTATAATGATCCTAGTTCTTATATTATCCAAGGGGAGAACCTTTATCATCAAGTCTTTCCTCTAAAAATCCTCAAAAGTGAAAAAGTTTCCAAATGTCACCACGTTTTTAATTCAATGCTTAAGTCTTTTGAAATTGCCGCTGTAAACTGCTTCTAAATATTTATTTTCTAAACCTATTATGTATTAAGCCAAAATTCTGTTATTTGGCTTGCTGGCCTGATAATGAATGCTCTCGGACCTTAAGCACGAAACCTGGGTTTGGTTAATTCTCAGGGGGGCAAATGTAGACTTCAACACCCTCTACTGGATCTTCAATATTGTAAATATTACAATTTTTGCCCAAAAATATTACTATTTAAGTTTGTTTTGCCGCCCCCCAGACATGCCGCTCGGGGCGTTTGCCCCCTATAGCTCCCCCGCCACCCCTAGATCCAGCCCTTTTTATGCAGTAGTTAATAACACTAAATCGATGGTATGCTCCAAATTGCTTGCTTAAAGCAGAAACTTGCGTTTTTCCTCCTCTCCTGGCATCTGAAGTTTAGATGTTATGTGTAAACTAAATTTCTTTAACAGTCAGCTTCCAAGACTCGTTCCATCAGTGGGCGCATGGTAAAGATTTGGTCAATAGTTGATCGTCCCGGCTGAAACACAGTTTGATACTCGTCAATAACATGAGTGGTGATTGTCTTTATTCTGTGGAGAAGGATCTTATTCAGGGTTCTGGTTTGGTGGCCAGTAGTTTTCACACTCTTTCTTCGAGCCTTTTTTGTGGATTGGGAATATTGCTGCCTTAAACCACTTTCGGGGGACATATCAAGTAGACCAAGTGGCTGTTATAATGGTGAATGACCTCATTGCTTCAGCTCGAGCTTCGAGGTCAATTCTAGTTTTTAAGTATTCAAGAAAAAACTAAAAGAGCATTTGGATCAATACTAAGACTACGTGATACCTTTTGTCGTGATATTTTAGGCTCTCTTTTTAACAGAATAGACCCACCGCCCTGCATGTTCTCTATCCTTGCCTTATTTGTTGCGGTTTTAAATTTGTGATTTTTCATGATTTCGCGTTTTTTAAGATATTAATCATTTTTTTTCCTCTGACATATCTTATTCCGTTATGTTTCTATATCTATAGTAAATTGTTGTTTTGTTCTATTTATTGATGTATTTTTGCGATTTCGTTTAAATTTCTTAAATACTCTTTTATTTTGGGAGAAATAAATGAACAAATTAATAAATATGGAGTTGTGTGTGCATAATGGTATACGGAGCAGATATTTCGAGAAACAGGAAGTGTGTTTTTTAGTTTTAATTGATATTTTATGAATCAGTGTAACAGTGTTGTAAAGACCAGGGAGGAGTACAGTTTGAAGTGAAGTTTTTCGGAATTTTTTTCAGCATAAGGGACAGATGTTTAGCAATTAACATGATGAATGAGTAAACTATAAGTGTCGACAAAAGAAGTGCCAATAGAAAGGCCTTGGTATCAGAGACGGTCAACTGCTTTATAACGAAGTGCCGACGTGTACAGCCTGTGATGAGCAATTGTCGTGACATTGAAAAAGAGTAACTTGTGATCTTTTAATTGAATTCAAGGCCAAAACTATGGTGTTCATAATGTTGAACGGAGAAAACTTTTGAAATACGCTATGCAGTCTTAATTAGGTTAATGATCATTAGCATGCGAAACAAAATTTTAGTTGCTGGCATGAGGAATATTAGATGCTAGGCAAATTTTATGGACATTCAAAACTTAATACTTCAACAGGAAAGGAAAAGTTGCAAATTTCAAGAAAATTCTGTATGAATTTTTCCTTATCTTGTCCATTATGAAAATTTTTAGTTGGCGGGGCAAAACTATTTAGAATTGATCAGGCGGTTTTTGCAATAGCTTGTAAAGCTTGGATAAACGGCAGAAAACTAAAAGCCGAGGCCTACTTTCACAGAAATCTTAAAAAACCATTTAACTCTCGTTTTGTGCTTAAGATATTCAGTCTTAATGAAACTTCCACCATTAGAAAGTGTCAATTTTTTTTATCCTATAGAGCTTAATTTTCTTTTTAAAGTTCCGGAAGGGTTGTCCCTAAAAATTCTCTAGCATACCTGCTAGGAAAACCCTAAAAATCAGCTCAAAGGAAAGATCATTTAAGCAATTTGGCAGGAGCTTATATACTTCCCTATGGTTCTCCCCGGTTTGATTGAAAACCTCGGCAACACAGGGGACAAAAACTTCATTGTCTTTTAAGTCGAATTTCGTAGTCAAACCACAAATTCTCAATAGCTCGCGATGGTGATTAGTTCCCTGGGAGAATTCGCTAGTGGCTCCTTTGTCTTTGGGACAGTTAGCCGACGGTGAGACTCGCAAAATTATCTTAAGGTATCGAATTCCCTTATTGAAATCCAAAATAATTAACAATATTTTTGTTTTGGACCTGCGAAAAAACTAATAGGTTCATATACCTCAAATTGCAGACCCTCAACCATATCGGACATAAAATTTGTTTTGCTTTTCCATTGATTTAGACTTTATTGCTTTTGACCAAATAGGCTACATTATGGAATATTACTTTCCTATTCGTTAACTACTAAACCTTAATTTCAAAAGGTAAGCTTTTGTAATCAAATGCGTGGCACGCTCCGTGTGAGTTGAATAAAGAACACTAGAGTAATTATTTGTTGGTTCTTGGAAAAATAGACATGGAAGCAGTTAGACATGGAAGATAGTTCGTGTAGTCTTATCAAATAATGATTTTTCCTCGTTTTGATTACGTGCTTGTTTAATTTGTTGTCAGTGAAATAGCAACCCTGTCCGAAGGTTTAAACTTAATGAATTATTTAACAACACTGCTGAGGAAAAACCTAAGTAAGCAGCAAGAACTAAAAGTCTTAAATTTGAGTCGTTTTAAGCCATACTAAAAATATCTTGTTTTTACTCATTTTGGCACTCTTGTATCAAACAGCTTCTGCAATCCTGATACAAACATCTACGCATGCATTGAAATGAAAATTTTTTACAGCTTATGCTTTCTTAAGAAGAAAACAACAAAAATATTATTGGAGAATATACAATTTTTAAGTAATGAAAATGCTTCAATATCAGCACCTAGTTTTTACGAGAAATATTAGTAAGGGCTGATCTTATAATGACTTACTTCAGAATCTTCTATTTTACTTGCCACCTGTGTATACTGGGCCAACTGGTGTATAGGACTGGTGAAATGGCTTATGTAAAATAGGTTTAAAAAAAGGAGAAAAGGAATATTGAACGGAAGAGTGTCTGATATCGACTAAACTTGATAAAAGATTAGAAGTAACTCTCAGAGTTTTACTCTTTTGAATTCTTTATCTGATCCAAATTCTATGAGGAGAACGGGTCTCGAAATACAACACTGACCCGCATAGCAGAGTGTGCTATCGTTACTCGATCAAACTCTGTAGATAGTACACAAGACTTTGTTAGTTGGGCCTTTTAGGTGCCTATCCAAGATACAACCTCCATTTCCAGTGGAGGATGAGGCTCCTAAACTCATGTCACCAGAAGATCTGTTGGAATGGATGGTTAGAGCTTAACTGTAGAAAATTAACGGTAGCGTTCGGGCTATGTCTTTTGGAGACCCAACATCGATGCGATATCCGTGGGAGGAAGAAAAAAAAGAACCGCTACATTCTTGTCATCTGGAAATCTAGCGGCCAGGTTTACCGGAACTAAAAAAAATCCCAGAAGTAATAGCAAGCGTCTGGCTAAACCTTTTGAGCAGTCCGTACGATCTAACCTTAAGGAGGGGTCCTAAATTCTTGTCGTCACGGCATCCACCAGAATCGGCTATTGTATCTGAGCAAGATTGGGTGGGAAGCAAGAAATGATATCCTAGTTAGGCTTCTTGTGGGCCAGAACCAAATTTGGCCTTGTTAGTGGTGGGTCGGAAGAAGCCCCCTAAGTTCTTATACTTGGGACACCTAATAGAAGGTATTATCAAATACCAATAAAAAATAATAATAAGTTTTCCGCATCCACGATCAATTTGATCTCTGCAGCAGAGGAGTGGGGGAACACTAAGCTCTTTTTATAAGCACTTTTAACTGAAGGGAAAATTCACTTTTAACTGAAAGGCAAAAAAAGGGCAGCGATTCGTAAGGAGAGCAGTCAAAGAATTGACACAGAGACATTGTCTATTCCATGTACAATAATATAGGTATGGTGAAATATTAAAAATTTTATAGACTAAGCCTAAAGATTAAATGAACGAGCTGAAAATACTGCACTTTATAGACTTTCAAACATTTTCTGCATAAACGTTAGGTTAGAAAAAGACATGAGGGGGATTAAATCCTTGCTACCGGAAAATGGCTCATTTAGAAGTCAAAACCACTAACGCCACAAACAATTCCGCAGTTGAATTAAAAATTCAGCCAAAAAAGTGCCACAAGTAGCATAGCGATGTAAAGTAAATTGAAGAAGCACAACATCCTTTCTTTGGAGACAAAACTAACTACCATCTTTAATTTTTCAATTTATTTAACTATAAGTATTAGATAACAGCAAAGATTCCAGGCTCTAAAGATAATTGCCGTTAACCTGGAGTCATGGTTATTTTTTCGGTCAAAATTTCAGCATTTTAGCAAATTTATGGCATAAACTATTTTTTCCTAGACCATGCAAAAGCAGAGCAAGCACTAAGCTAATCACTTGAAATTGTGACTATGGTTTCAAAATTACGAAAATTGACCGCAAAATTTTGTAAAATCTTGCCTATCCCTATGAATAAGACAAACGAATCACGAATTTTATGCCAAGCTTGTGTTGGTGAGATGTGGCTGTTCGGTTCTGGCAATTCAAATGGTGCCACGTGATGTTTCTATCAATAAGAGTTCTTAGGCTTCATTTTTAGGCGCAGGATGATACGTCGATTGGATCAATTGGTTCTTATATATTGCATACGGTTCTCGAGATGCTCAGTGGCTCGTTTTCCTGGAATGCGTTATATCTACTACTTCCTCACTTCTAGAAATAGATTTTAAAACTGATATTTCGTTGCCGAAACAGTTTTTATACACATAAAAATATTCTTTACATGAACAACTACTTGCTAATAACAGCAAAAACATAGCACACTCTTATGTTTCTTTGCTCTCCTGCAATATTTAGCAATTTTCAATTTTCAAACAGTTCGTGGTAACGAACTGTAAGCAAGGAGCGATGAGGCTCAATAGCAACCGAAACTAAAAAAAAAAAACAGAATTTTGATATCAATAAATATATCAAAAGAATCGACTTATGCTAATTCCAAATAAATAAGATTAATTAATTTTACCGCTACTCATCAAAGGCAACGGGCCTGAAAAAATTTATTTGGTTTTTCAAAAAAAGGGCAAAACCTCCCCTTGTCAGAAAACCCTTGTGCAGAGGTTTCAAGCTCCTGTCTACAAAATGTGGAATTTTGTATTTTTTGCCAAAAGAAAGATCATGGATGCGTATCCCCCCCCCCCCAGGGGTGATCGTATCGAACCAATTGTTCTAAAGCATCGGGAGAGCGCTCATTCAAACGGAACTCTCCTTTTCATGGGACCAAAAAGTTTTGAGGCCAACTAGCCCCCCTTCCATACCCCCTTTTCCCCCAAAATCTTCTGATCGAAATTTTGAGATATCCATTTTGTTCAGCATATTTCAAAAGGTCTGATAACTATGCCTTTAGAGACAATATGACCCCCTACAGCTCTTGGGGAAGGGGTCTTATAAGTTATAAAATTTGCCCATTGTTTATATATTGTATTTGTTTTTGGGAAGTGTGCATACATTTTTAGGCTGGAGGGGGGATTTTCAGTTGGGAGGATTTTCCACGGGGAGAATTTTCCATGGAGAGGGAAGTTTTCGGTGGGGGGGGGGAACTTTTCAGGACATTTTACTGTGAAGAAATTTTACAGGATTCCTATATGAAATTCTTTTTATTTGTCTTACTTTCTCTTTCCCGACTCAATTTTACGTTTGGAGATGTTAAGGGTAATTGTCCGGGGTAAATTTTCATCGGGATTGAATTGGAATGGGATTTTTTCCTGGAGGTGAAGCCAGATTTCTGGACATTATTCAAAAATCGATCAGAAAATAAATAAAAATAACCAAGTTTTTTCAACGGAAAGTAAGGAGCCACATTAAAACTTAAAGCAAACAGAAATTATTACGTATATGAGGGGGTTGTTCCCTCCTCAACATCTCGCCCTTTACGTTAAAGTTTGAATTTTGTCCCAATTTTTTAATAGCGACTCATGAAACGCAAGGGTCGTTACATTAGAACAATAAGCTTTTGTAAAAGTACTAAAAAAACTTTAGCGTGAAGAGCGAGATATTGAGGAGGGGGCAACCCGCTCATATATGTAACAATTTCTGTTCGTTTTAAAGTTTAATGCTGCTTCTTACTTTCAGCTAAAAAAAAACTTGTTTTTATGTTATTAGTACTACGAACAATAAATAAATATATTATGCTCCCTGGACCTATTCATAACTGAAAGTTTTTAGGATGGTCCCATTTTTTCTTCAGCGTTACCGCGCAGAACTGTGAAAATAAATATGATACATAAGGTGACTAGTTAAATTTGAAAACACTTTTGGTCCCTAAAAATTTGAACATCAACGCAATCTTGAATCCCAAAGACAACTATACCATCAAAGGAAAGCTACACCTTCTTAGGCTGTTTTGATGCCATGTTTTTAGTTATTTTCTATAATATCCTTGCTGAAATCCCCGCCCTCCACGAAATTTCTTAAAAAAGATTCAGCCTGAAAAATTTTCCTTGGCATACTTTCTTTTGAAAAATGCTTAAAGTTCTAATCGTTTTTTTCAATTACTCTGGGAATTATGCTGATATTTATTCCTTAAAATCTTAATTACTTTTTGATTTCTTAAAGTTATAAAAGTGAAAACATTTAAAATAATTTTTTTCAGTAAGTACAAATTATATCCTGGCTCTTAGAAATCATAGGGTTTAGAACCCTACTCAGATTAATTCCTGCTCGTTTTGAGTTGGACTTATTTTAATTTCTGTTTGTTTTTGGGTTTAATTTATTTATTAATACTGATTTGTGGTATTTGTATGCTTGGTAGATTATTTGATTTGATTTTTCTACATTTTTGGTTTAATTTTGTTCATTTAATGGAGTTCTTTACTTTTTTTTTGAAAAAATTATTTTGTGCAAAAAGTTTTTTGATTAATTTTTGTTCGTTTTATATTGACATAGTCTTTTTCAGGGAGAAAGACTGAGCCTCTTCTGAAGTTAAACAACCATCCCTTCCATAGAAACCTTTAATACCCCCTGGGCAACTTACAACCCTTGGCCCTAATCTCTGGCATTTGTTCCAACCCCAAAAGCTTTGTTACATGATATTTAGACTATTTTGAATAGAATGGCTTTCTCAAAATTTCTATTAGACACATTTCGGGACAATATGACCTGTGTGTAGGGGGGAGAGGGTAACTACCCTCTGATCATTTTGACTCTTAAAAAGGGCACTGTAGCGTCTGATTACCAATCCAGTGAGCCCCATTTGAAGTTTATATGACCACACTTTCTATAAAAACCATATATGTCCCCAGGGCATAACTTACAATCCTTGCCCTGAGGGCTGGGGGGATTGGTTATCCTCAAAGACATAATTTCCAGACCTCTCTGATAGGCTTAACAAAATGGCTATATCAAAATTTTGATTGGAAGCGTTTGAGGAAATGATAGGCGTGAATGGAGACATTTGTCCTCTGATCGCTTTCGACTAATAAAAAAGGCAATAGTCCTCTCAATTTCGAATTAAATGAGCCCTTTTTGAAGCTTCTACGACAAAAATTTATATTAAAACTTTAAATGCCCCAAAGGCATAACTTACGACCTCTGTCCTGAGGGCTATGGAGGGGGGAGGGTTGTCATCCTCAAAGACATAATTTACAGATTTTTCAACTACGTTGAACAAAATGGCTATCCGAAAATTTTTATTGGATGTGTTTGGAAAAATGGTGAGCGTTAGAGGGGGTTAGTTACCCTCCAATCACTTTCGACTATTAAAAAGGGCACAAGCCCTCTCAATTTCCAATTGAATGAGCCGCTTTTGAAGTTTCTACGACAACACTATCTATAAAAACCTTGTATGCTCCCAGGGCATAACTTACAACCTTTGCTCTGGGGCCTCTCGGGGGTTTGTCATTCTCAAATACATAATTTATGAAACTGCAAAGGACGCTGAACGAACTCATTAGCTTTACATTTCAATTGAATACTTTTGGGGGAAATGGTGTGCGCAACGGTGGGGCTAGTTATCTCCCAATCCTTTTCTAATATTAAGAAGGGCTCTAGCTCTTTCATTGCCGGACTAAATGAACCCTTTTTGAAGCTTCTACGATACAACTTTGTATGAAAACCATATATGCCGCCAGGCCATAACTTAAAACCCTTGCCCTGAGGGTTGTGGGGGGGGGTTGTCATCCTCAAATACCTAATTTACATAACTTTCAACTACGTTCAACAAAATAAATATCTCAAAATTTTGATTGGATGCGTTTGGGGAAATGGTGGGCATGAGAGGGGCGTTAGTTGTTCTTCAATCACCTTGGACTATTAAAAAGGGCTCTAGCCTTTTCAATTTCCAATCGAATGAGCCCTTTTGAAGTTTCTACGACAACTCATTCTATAAAAACTTCATATGCCCCCAGGGCATAACTTACAACCCTTGCCCTGAGGGCTGTGGGGGGGGGGGGTTGTCATCCTCAAAGACATAATTTTTCCACTATGTTGAACAAAATGGCTATCTGAAAATTTTGATTGGATGTGTTTGGGGAAATGATGAGCGTGAGAGGGGGGTTAGATACCCTCCAATCACTTACGATTATTAAAAAGGACACCAGCCCTTTCAATTTTATTGAATGAGCCCCTTTTGAAGTTTCTACGACAGCGCTATCTATAAACACCTTACATGCCCCCAGGGCACAACTTACAACCTTTGCCCTGGGGGCTCTCGGGGGTTTGTCATCCTCAAATACATTATTTCCAGAACTTTCAACTACATTGAAAAAATGGCTATCTTAAAACTTTGATTGAATGTGTTTGGGGGAATAGCGGGTGTGAGAGGGGGATCAGTTACCCTCCAATCACTTTCGACTCTTAAAAAGGACACTAGCCCTTTGAATTTCCAATCGAATGAGCCTTTTTGAAGTTTCTATGACAACTCTTTCTATAAAAACCATATATACCCCCAAGGCATAAGTTACAACCCTTACTCTGAGGTCTGTGGGGGAGTGACCACCTCAAAAACATAATTTCTATCTGGAAATCAACTACGCTGAACAAAATGGCTATCTCAAAATTTTGATTGGATGTGTTTGGGGAAGGGGTGTTAGTTGCCTTCCGATCACTTTCGACTATTAAAAAGGGGACAAGCCACTCCAATTTCCAATTGAATGAGCCCTTTTCAAAGTTTCTACGACAACTCCTTCGATACGAAGTGCCCTGGTCTAAAGAAAAAATAAATAAATAAAAAAATAAATAAATAATACATTGTGCCAACATCGTTCTTTACTGAGGCAGCGCGATTACGCTGCCTATGATCAGAATCAGGCAAATTTTCTCAGACTCAAACCCTTTATGGGTAACACTAAGCTTAATGAATCTTATATATTTAAGTTGCTATATAAGTTTGACATTGTAAGCACTTCAGACTTTTTTAAGAATACGAGTGGGAATGCTTTTGAATATCTAGGTCGGGGAGCCAAAGTTGAAAAAGTCGTCAAATAACGATTTGTAAAAAACATTTTGGTACATGAGTTCTGACTTTTGGAAACGATATTTTCGAACATGCTGATTCCATTTATTTCGGGAATTGCGACCACCAAAGTGCGCTTCATAGTTTAATATGAGGTCAAAGTTTCGACTCGATCATCTATGGTGAAAAATTTTAAACTTAACTTGTTCATTACTAAGTAGATGACACTGCATCTTTCTCGTGGCTTTGTTATGGTTATGTTGACTGCCATGTGCCATGCTACTGTGTAAATAAATTAATGGTTCAAAAGCTTAAAAAGCTAATTAACTCTATTATTTGATCCTCAAAGGTTTGTCTTTACCAGTATTTCACTTTTTATTGTTTCGCCTCGTCTTTTAGGAATATAAATTTAAAATGGATAGGCTAAAAGTAAAAGTCTTACCAGTTTTGGGGTCAAAGGATAGTTAGAGGCTCACTTAAGTGGTTTAAAAGTAGGGTAAAGGTGCACATTAGTTCCCCCTGATAAAAGCAACTTGTTTCTTACTATTATTCAGTAAATTGCAGGGGTGTCCACGGGAGGGGTTTTACGAGGAGCTTGGCTCTTTTGTGAGCTAGCCTAGGTGGTACGGTACAGGTTTTTTTCAAGCATAGTCAAGCAAAGGTGGTACACTCTGACAATACTTGGCTGTCTTCTATTTGCTTTTTTGTTTGTCTAGAGTCTCACTATTTACCATTGCTCCTCAAGTCACTAACTTTATAGTGCATCCAGACTATCCAGTTTCTGGAAAAATGGGATGGAAATCCAGAAAAAGGAATAGCCATCCAGACTTGGCGGATTTTTAAAATAATATTGGTACAAGTTTATCAGCCATCCTTATCAAATCTGTTTTTCTGAGCCAAAACCTATAGAAAACAATTATAGAGCCTCAGTTTGACAATTTACCTTTTTTCTATTTTAAACCACATCAGACAGCTATTTTTATTTATCACTCATCATGTTGAATCGTCTCCTTCTGCTGGCATTTTTTCCAGAAACGCTGTCCACACTACAGTCTTCCGTCCCATTTTTCCATTTTTGGACCCTCTGATCCTTCCTGCCCAGAAAACGGAAAAATGGGATGGAAGACCTGTCTCCATTTCCGGATTTCCATCCCATTTTTCCAGAAAGCGGATAGTCTGGATGTGCTATTAGGTGGCACAACAAAATTTTAGGCTAGGTGGAAGAAGGTTTGGTGGTACCTTCTTTTTGGCCAACACGATGCCGCAATGCCCAATACCATGCCACAAAGTTGTAAAATTGTTCAATGGAGCATTATTATTATTATTTAGGGCAGACTCAAATGGGTTGAGACTCAGGCCTCCAAGGCCCATTGCCTCCACAATGGAGCATTAAGAATTGTCATTTTCCATCTTTTGCGGGACCAAGCCTGACTATGATTATTCTGTACAGAGGCAAAAAAATTTCAATTGAGCCCTACGCCTTGTATTTTTTATTCCAGGCTTGACTTCTTAACCCGGCGTGAGGGGGGGGGGCCTTGTAGGCCTGTCGGGGTTTTATATTTTTTTAAACCGGTATTTACACGGCGTATATTGTCCGATTATAGACTATAATCGTATGTATATAATGGAAAATGCTCGGTTATATATCATGAAGAAATTCTTGAATTTTTTTTCTAAGGTTACCATTAGTACCATACTAAATTTCTTCTCTATTTTGCAGAATAGCATGGAATCATTTGCCAGAAAAAAATTAGATGCTCTATATAGCCCCCCCCCAAAAAAAAAATTTACTATGCAAAGTGTTTAATCTGCCAAACCGATGGAAAAGGATAGCTTCACACTATTAGTGATATAAAACGTGTCCGAGAACTTCTATTGACCAGATGCAAGTGCAATGCTAAGTACCATGCTCTAAGAAAGGACTGTCAGCAACCAAACTTCTTACAAAAAAGGCTTGTTTGGCATAGAACTTGTAGACAGAAATTTTTGTCTTATGATCTCCATGGAGGTCTTCAGGAAGCAAATATGCCAGCTACACCTGCAAGACTCACTAGAACATTGGCAACAGAAGTGAGTTTCTCATATGCTGACTGTTGCATCATTTGTGGCAAAAAGGGAAGTACCAAGCGTAAAAGTGAGAATCTTCTTGCAATTAAAACGATAGAAAGGCAACAGAAGTTATCACAGCATGCTGAAAGACTTTTACGAGAAATGCCTGCTGTGTTTGCAAGGTCCAAAGACAAAAATTTGATTCAGTTGAGTGCAAAATACCACCAAAAATGCATGCTTAGCTTCTTTAAAAGAAGACTGAGGAAGAGACTAACTTTTCTGCCAGAGAGGCTGTTGCAAAAAGTGTGGTGGATGAAATTGAAACTCGTCTTAAGGAAGGAAGAATATACTCGCTTAGTGAGCTAAGGCAGAAATTAAGCAGTGGACTAGCTAGTTCAGGTCTGGAAATAAAGGCCCATGATGTTAGGATACTGAAAAAGCAATTGAGTGTGAAGTATGGCAAAGCACTAGAAGTGAGCTCTAGTAAAAAGGCAGACCAGTGCTTTTACTATTTGAAGCATAAAGTATCTGTTGGAGCCCTGAGCCGTCAGGTTTCAAAGTTTGTCAAAGAAGCAGATGATTCAGTTGTGCTCGTAGAGAGTCCTACCTTAGATACAGACTGTGAAACAAACGAATCTG
>NC_142800.1:80726410-80776115 GCF_049724085.1 Artemia sp. Qi Xiang Cuo
CAGCACTATAATTACTCTAAGACACCCCGCTCCCATCACCCCACCCCCCCCCCCAAAAAAAAAAAATTTTCAGAGATTTCTTGTTAAAAAATTTAATTTCAAGTCATCCAAACGGGTTTTTCGCTAGCAACTCGCCCCCCCCCCCTATCACACTATAACTACGCTAAGACATCCTTCTGCCAATCAACCCATTTCCCCCAAAACACTTTTCAGCCATTTCTCTTTAAAAATTTTATTTTCAAGTCATCCACTTGGGTTTTTCGCTAGCAACTCTCCCCCCACTATCACACTATAACTACGCTAAGACATCCTTCTGCCAATCAACCCATCTCCCCCAAAACACTTTTCATCCATTTCTCGTTAAAAATTTTATTTTCAAGTCATCCACTTTGGTTTTTTGGTAGCAACTCGGCCCACAGTAAAGCACTATAAGTACTCTAAGACACCCGCTCCCATCACCCCATCCCCCCAAAAATATTTTTTCAGAGATTTCTTGTTAAAAAATTTTATTTCAAATCCTCCACACGGTTTTTTCGCTAGCAACTCGGCCCACAGTACAGTACTATAAGTACTCTAAGACACCCCGCTCCCATCACCCCATCCCCCCAAAAATATTTTTTCAGAGATTTCTTGTTAAAAAATTTAATTTCAAGTCATCCAAACGGGTTTTTCGCTAGCAACTTGCCCCCCCCCCCCCTATCACACTATAACTACGCTAAGACATCCTTCTGCCAATCAACCCATCTCCCCCAAAAAACTTTTCATTCATTTCTCGTTAAAAATTTTATTTTCAAGTCATCCACACGGGTTTTTCGCTAGCAACTCACTCCCCACGATCTCATTATAACTACGCTAAGACGTCCTTCTGCCAATCAACCCATCTCCCCCAATTCACATTTGATTCATTTCTCGTTAAAAATTTTATTTTCAAGTCATCCACATGGGTTTTTCGCTAGCAACTCGCCCCCCACTATCACACTATAACTACGCTAAGACTTCCTTCTACCAATCAACCCTTCTCCCCCAAAACGGTTTTCATTCATTTCTCGTTAAAAATTTTATTTCAAGTCACCCACTCGGGTTTTTCGCTAGCAACTCAGCCCACAGTACAGCACTATAAGTACTCTAAGACACCCCGATCCCATCACCCCAGCCCCCCAAAAATATTTTTTAAGAGATTTCTTGTTAAAAAATTTTATTTCAAGTCATCCATATGGGTTTTTCGCGGTCAACTCGCCCCCCACTATCACACAATAACTACTCCAAGACATCCTTCTGCCATCAACCCATCTCTCCAAGAACACTTTTCATCCATTTCTCGTTAAAAATTTTATTTTCAAATCATCCACTTGGGTTTTTCGCTTGCAACTCGGCCCACAGTACAGCACTATAAGTACTCTAAGACATCCTTCTACCAATCAACCCATCTCCCCTAAAAATATTTTTTCAGAGATTTCTTGTTAAAAAATTTTGTTTCAAGTCATCCACACGGGTTTTTCGCTAGCAACTCGCCCTCCACTATCACACTATAACTACGCTAAGACATCCTTCTACTAATCAACCCATCCCTCCCAAAACACTTTTCTTCCCTATCTAGTTAAAAATTTTATTTTCAAGTCATCCACTCGGATTTTTCGCTAGCAACTCGCCCCCCACTATCCCCCTACTATCCCCCCCTACTATCCGCCTACCCCCTAATTTTTATTTCAAGTCATCCAAACGGGTTATTCGCTAGCAACTCGCCCTCCACTATCACACTATAACTACGCTAAGAAATCCTTACGCCAATCAACTCATCTCCCACAAAAAACTTTTCAGCAATGTATCGTTAAAAATTTTATTTCAAGTCATCCACTTGGGTTTTTCGCTACCAACTCACTCCCCACTATCACACAAGAACTACTCTAAGACATCTTTCTGCCCATCACCCCATCTCCCCCAAAACACTTTTCATCCATCCACTCGGGTTTTCGCTAGCAAATCGGTCCACAGTACAGCACTATAATTACTCTAAGACACCCCGCTCCCATCACCCCAACCCCCCCCCCAAAAAAAAAAAATTTTCAGAGATTTCTTGTTAAAAAATTTAATTTCAAGTCATCCAAACGGGTTTTTCGCTAGCAACTTGCCCCCCCCCCTATCACACTATAACTACGCTAAGACATCCTTCTGCCAATCAACCCATTTCCCCCAAAACACTTTTCATCCATTTCTCTTTAAAAATTTTATTTTCAAGTCATCCACTCGGGTTTTTCGCTAGCAACTCTCCCCCCACTATAACACTATAACTACGCTAAGACATCCTTCTGCTAATCAACCCATCTCCCCCAAAACACTTTTCATCCATTTCTCGTTAAAAATTTTATTTTCAAGTCATCCACTTTGGTTTTTCGCTAGCAACTCGGCCCACAGTAAAGCACTATAAGTACTCTAAGACACCCGCTCCCATCACCCCATCCCCCCAAAAATATTTTTTCAGAGATTTCTTGTTAAAAAATTTTATTTCAAGTCATCCACACGGATTTTTCGCTAGCAACTCGGCCCACAGTACAGTACTATAAGTACTCTAAGATACCCCGCTCCCATCACCCCATCCACCCAAAAATATTTTTTCAGAGATTTCTTGTTGAAAAATTTTATTTCAAGTCATCCACACAGGTTATTCGTTAGCATCTCAACCTCCACGATCTCACGATAACTACGCTAAGACATCCTTCTGCCAATCACCCCATCTCCCCCAAAACACTTTTCATTCATTTCTCGTAAAAAATATTATTTTCAAGTCATCCACTTGGGTTTTTCGCTAGCAACTCTCTCCCCACTATCACACAATAACTACGCTAAGACATCCTGATACCAAGCACCCCTTCCCTCCCAAAACACCTTTCAGTCTTTTCTCGTTAAAAATTTTAGTTTCAAGTCACCCAATCGGTGTTTTTGCTTGGAGTTCAGTTCGCAGTAAAGCACAATAAGTACTCGACGACACCCCGATGACATCACCCCATCACCCAAAAAATATTTTTTCAAAGATGGCGTGTATCAAATTTTTATTGAAAGTCCTCCATTCTGGTTTTTCGTTAGGAATTCGGCCCACAGTACAGTACTATAAGTAGTCTACGACACCCCGCTCCCATCACCCCATCCCCCCAAAAATATTTTTTCAGAGATTTCTTGTTAAAATATTTTATTTCAAGTCATCCACAAGGGTTTTTCGCTAGGAATTCGGCCCACAGTACATCACTATAAGTACTCTATGACACCCCACCCCCATCACCCCACCACTTGTGTATTATACAGAACACATCGAAGAAGTAAAGCTATCCGTTATTAAAATTCTTTTCTTGCCATGTACATCTCTCTTAGTATCAACTTTTCAGTATAGTATAACGTTAAACTCTATTTTAAATTGACAACACTGTTCAAACACCACTTGTGTATTATACAATACACATCGAAGAAGTAAAGCTAGGTCAAGTCATAAGACCACCCCTTTTTTTCTCCACCTTCATACGATCCAATTCGCGAATGTTATCTAGCTCTATTTTTTCCCTATTATTCAATTGATATCGTTCGTATAGTCCAATTCGCAAATCCCTTATCCCATTTTGCAAATGTCAATCAAACAATTCTGATTATAGCATCCATGCACTTTTCAGACATTTCTCGTTAAAAATTTTATTTTCAAGTCATCCACACCATAGAGCTACTATCGCAATGAATTGTACTTGTTATCAGAAAAAAATGTCAATTGCCAAAAAAAAAAAATAATCACAACCATACTCTCAAAGCGTGTTTGACCACTTTATAGGTAAAGGCTTGCCAGCTTTTTTTAAAATGTGCACGTGAAGCTACGCTGCACATTCTTTTAGGGCTCCTTGTAGGGTCTGGATTCCCTATATAGATACTACTCTCATAGCCCAAATTTTTTATGCCCAGAATCCTCTTAGGATTTTGTAAGTTGGTCCTGCCATTTTTTTTACTTTTTCTGTTTTCTACATCGGTTCTTCAATCCTACACCTTCATATTTCCCTTTGTGTTTTGTTTCCTATTCATTTTCTTTTTAGGTCTCTTAGTGTAAATTTCTCTGCATCTTATGGTCATTGTATTAAAATTCTGTTTTAATCGTGAAGCTTATTCTAATTACCGATGAACTAAATTTGATATTTCAACACACTGTACATATAATAGGAAATATGATCTTTCCCTATCTCACCCATTATAAAAACCCGGACCGAGGTGCGAGTGCTCCAGAGAACGTAGAAACATAAGCAACACTAGATCTTTTCACGGGTAGACAAGTCAGATTTCTCTTGAACGTAAAACTTGGCTTCAACAATAGTCCTTCTTATATTTAGATTGATGTATGTGTATTTTAAGTTTTAACGTTGGCTGTTTAATTTAAGGAGATAAGCGTGTTTTGATATTTGGTGAAGTAAAGTAAAGACTGTGAACTGTGAACTGGTACATAAATTTTTCTTTGTTTCTAGTGGTTTCATGATCGTGCTGACAAAATTTCTGCAACTAGAAAATTTGTTTTGCTTAGCACGTTAAGCCTTCATCCTTCGCAAATGACAATTGCAAGAGGGTTATAAATTCCTAAGGGCAAAAGGGCCATTACTTTGCTCAGGCGCTTGAGTGGAGGCTTCCAATGTCAAATGAAGTCCGGTCAGGTCCCCCAAAGTAGATCCTATGACAATAACATTTGTGATAAAGTGGTTTTATGGTTGTAAAGTGATGCTGTTGTTGATGCCTTTATTCTTCCTTTATAGGGGAGGTAAACTATGCCCCCAGGGTAATTAAACTTTGGTAGCGTGCCTTAGGCTATGAACAGACTAATGAAGCGTACCAGCTGGGAGAATTCAAGGGACTAAATTTAGATTGTATAGAGGTTGGCTATAACACATTACTTGTATTCAGCAAACATACATCAGTACAAGTCTGATAACATATAAGCCGCTGGGGCTGGTGGTCTCAGGGGGTCAACAATTATATGAATATTACGATAGGATATAATATAATAAGGCGCTTGTACACTTACGATATTTGCCATATAATCCAAGGTATTTCTAAGATGAAAGGACCGGAGGTCAGTCTGATATAAATTTAGCATATCGCACCCCCTTCCCGTAAAATGTAACTTTTATACATTTCATCAACCACACCTTATCAGGGCCCACTATCTGGGCACATTCATTTTTATTTTTTCAGTAAAGTGCAAATTATGTTCTGCCCCTGGGAAGGCATAGGAGTTTTGAGCACAACTTATGTTAACTTCTGCTCGTCTTGAGTTTGACTCGGTTATTTATTGTAATTTCTGTTCGTTTTGGGTTTCATTTATTTATCGATGCTGATTTGTGGTAGGTTCACACTTGGTAGATTATTTGATTTTATTTTCGCTCATTTTTTGTTTAATGGAGTTCTTTACTTTTCTTTGAAAAACTTGTTTTGTTAAAAAGTTTTTTTTTAATTAAATTTTTATCAGGAATGATAAGGAATAAATTGGAACGAGGGTTTCTGAAAAAAACAGGCATCCAGGAATTACGCACAAATTCTAGTTCAAAAACTAAATTTAATGCTATTTTGTCCTAAACGCCATACCAACTAAAGAAAAACATATTTTGCAAAGTATAACACCAAAGCATGCTGTTCCCTGAAGATTATACATATCTATCAAGAAGTGGTATCATCAGAAAATGTCAAACTAAAATTATTTTGATGAGATACATGACATTTTTTTCACTTAACAATATTTTACACATTCTTTATAACTAAATATTTTGTCAACTCGAGTATTGTGCCAACAGAAGAATTCGTCTATCGCTAACATTTATTTATCAGTTATTTATCGCTACTTTCATTGATTGTTTTCTATAATGATTATTCTTGCTTTCTGTTTTCTATATTCCTGTTTCCAGCACAATGATTATTCCTTGCAATATATTTGTACAAAAGAAAATAATAAAACCTTACGCCCAGTTGGACTCTCCCTTCGATATCCTATTGATGTTTTCGGTTCAAAGAAAACAAAAAGGATTAAACCATGCCTCAAATCACAAAAAAAATAGTTTCCGTACATTAAAAGAACTTTCAGACAAATAGACAGAGAACGAATCGAACAGCCTACTTAGGAAGTATTTGTGTTACGACGTTTTTGGAGGTTAAGGCCAACACAAGCTATCAGTAGCTCTTATCAATCTATTAGCAGCTCTATTATTTTGATGAGATACATGACATTTTTTTACTTATCAATATTTTACACATTCTTTTTAACTAAATATTTTGTCAACTCGAGTATTGTGCCAACAGAAGAATTCGTCTATCGCTATCATTTATTTATCAGTCATTTATCGCTACTTTCATTAATTGTTTTCTATAATGATTATTCTTGCTTTCTGTTTTCTATATTCCTGTTTCCAGCGCAATGATTATTCCTTGCAATATATTTGTACAAAAGAAAATAATAAAACCTTACGCCCAGTTGGGCTTTCCCTTCGATATCCTATTAATGTTTACCAGCCTGAAGTAATAGCCCATCGCCCATAACCCCCTATGTTCAGTGATGCCAAATTTTAAAGAAAACATCCCTCGCCGATCGCCCAATCTTTCAAATTGATTACAGTGTTGCCAAATTTTGTCTCCTTTAACCTAAAGGACTATTTAAAATACTTTAACACATTTGACTCACAGCAGAGAAGATTATAAGGGGTCAGACACTACTTTTTGGGACTAAACCTTATCTGCTTGACTAGTAGCTCATTTTAAAGCCCATTTTTCGCTGATTCATAATATATACGTCTTACCGCGTTTAAAATTCTTGAATTCAATTTAGTTCTGAAATAAAGTTTTTTTAATATATTCAAAATCCTTGTCTTGAAAAAAAGCGGCTGATGGCCTTGCTTTGCATTGCTTTTTTTCTTATTATGTCCTATACAGTGTTTTTATGACGTGAAAAACAATATACCATAACATTACCATAACATTCAACATTTCCTTCATTGCTACAACTCTTTATGACTTTTTCATTTAACCGGGGCGATTTTCTTATCGCCCTAGTCTTAAAATTCAAGCCATAGGGTCAAAGAATCAGAAAAAGGATCATATTCTTGTCAAAACGTGAAGTGCTATCATCAGACGGATGAGACGTTTCAAATGAGCTGTCACTCGCCACAAATCAGAGCACAATCATAATTGGCTCACAGCAGAAGACATTCTAAGGGGTCAGACACTAATTTTTGAGACTAAACATTATCTGCTTGACTAGTAGCTCATTTTAAAGCCCAATTTTTTGCTGATTCATAATATATACGTCTTACCAAGTTTAAAATTCTTGAATTCAATTTAGTTCCCAAATAAAGTTTTTTTTAAGAAATTCAAAACCCTTGTCTTACAAGAAAATAGGTAGTGGCGCTTCTTTGCCTTTCTTTGGCTTATTAAGTCATACAAAGTGTTTTTTGGCAGTGAAAAACAATTCACATTAACATTACCATAACATTCAATTTTTCCTTCTATGCTAAAGCTCTTTGTGACTTTATCATTTTATCAGGGTGATTTTCTCTTCGTCCTGGTCTTAAAATTCCAGCGATAAGGTCAAAGAATGAGAAAAAGGTTCCTTATCTTCTCAAAACATGGACTGCTATCATCAGACGGATGAAAAGTTTCAAATGAGCTTTCACTTGCCACAAATCTGAGCACAATCACAATTGACTCACAGCAGAGGAGATTCTAAGGGGTCAGACACTACTTTTTGGACTAAACTTTATCTGCTTGATTAGTAGCTCATTTTAAAGCCAATTTTTCGCTGATTCATCATATATACGTCTTACTGCGTTTAAAAGTCTTGAATTCAATTTAGTTCCCAAATAAAGTTTTTTTTTATGAAATTCAAAATAGTTGCCTTACAAAAAAGCGGGCGATGGCGTTGTTTTGCCTTATTATGTCCTATACAGTGTTTTTATGAAGTGAAAAACAATTTTCCGTATCATTACCATAACTTTCAATATTTCTTTCATTGCTACAACTCTTTGTGACTTTTTCATTTAACTAGGGCGATTTTCTTATCTTCTTAGTCTTAAAATTTCAGCCATAAGGTCAAAGAATGATAAAAAGGTTCCTATTCTTCTCAAAACCTGGAGTGCTATCATCAGACAGATGAGACATTTCAAATGAGCTGTCACTCGTCCAAGTCGGAGCACAACCCCAATTAGCTCATGATTATTGGACTTCTCAACAATGCTCAATTAAATGGCTGTCAAACTATGGCCTTTGCGCCCTAGTTTGACTGGTTATGCCCTGTATACCGTTTTAATTTAGCAAAGAATTATAGATAAGTCTTAAATAAAAATCATTTTTTGAAGTGAAAATTGGGAACAAAATTAAACCTTAAAATAGTGAGTTTGGGGTCCACCCCCTCCCCAACTCTCGCTCTTTACGCTAAAGTCTTCAAGATTTATAAAATTACTTCGCATTCAAAATCAACGACCCTTTCTCCACGTTGAAATAACCATCATTTTTCAAGAGAGTCGTTGCGAAATTATGACTCTAGCCCTTTTCTCTTAGACGCATACAAAAAAAAGAAGTAAGATCGCATGAAAAAACGCATACAAAATATGTTTATATCCATTTTTGTTACGTTTTTACGAGTCAGAAAAAGATTTGGGGGGGGGGGTGAGGGGGGTTCAAACCACCTGATCCCCCTCCCCCTCTGGGTACGGCCTTGATATCCAGCAAAGAAGACTAACAACTCAAATAAATAATTGCCCCGTAAATTTATCATTTAATTCAATTTGTTCTCCATTGTTAAATGTCTTTCTGATTTTCTAGTTTAACAATTTATTTTTCCTTATATTCCCTAGTGCACTGTGGAGGGAATACAATTCGTTCTTAAAGGAATCGTTTATTACGAAAAAAATCTAGAAAAATGAAAAAACTTCGTCATGAATTTATTCACAAAACATAAATAGCTTAAGTTCAATTATCAGCCTTCATGAAGCTGAATCAGCCTTCATGAAGAGTGCTATCATTAGACTGATGAGACGTGACAAATGAGCTGTCACTCACCACAAATCGGAGCACAATCATAATTGACTCACAGTAGAGGAGATTCTAAGGGGTCAGACACTACTTTTTGGGACAAAACCTTATATGCTTGACTAGTAGCTCATTTTAAAGCCCATTTTTCACTGATTCATAATATATACGTCTTACCGCGTTTAAAATTCTTGAATTCCATTTAATTCCCAAGAAATTCAATATCCTTGTCTTACAAAAAAGGGGGCGATGGCCTTGCTTTGGCTTATTATGTCCTATACAGTGTTTTTATGAAGTGAAAAATAATAGGCCTTAGATAATGTGAAATTAATCGTATAGGAGGAAACTACCCCCTCCTTATCCCCGTCTTTACCTCAAGGTCATAGAAATTTGGGAGGGTGCTCATTCGATCCTGAATCAGTGTTACATAGCAATTTTCTTTCACTGAGTTGTTTTTTCAAAATGTGTTTATTAACTTTTGGTTACTTTGGGCTGGGGTTCACTTTTTACTTTGTTTTAGTTAGCACTGCAACCCTGACTCCTGTTTTTGTTACTGCGATATTTCAGCCGTAATGCTGCAAGCAGTAATGTGAGATTAATTGTATAGGAGGAAAACTGCCCATTCCTTATCCCCATCTCCACCTCAAGGTCACAGAAACTTTGGAGGGTGCTCATTCGATCAGAAAATGAGTCCTTTTATTATAAGTGGAAAGTGATTGGAGACCAAGCAGACACAGGGAGTATTTTTGGTGAGGGGAAGAGGGTAAACGCCAGTTCTCACCTATTTTGTACTTTCTTTTTGATTGCTCGATTTTACGTCTGCTCAATTTCGTGTCTTTTAAGAAATTATCAGTTGACACAATGCCCAAAACCCAAAATCTGCTTGTGTTTCGTACAAGTGTCAAATTTCATAATTGTAAATAGATATGATAGCTGAATTCCCACGCCATAGAGCTATGACAATAATTATCAATTCCACAGGGACGAGGACAAGGAAGCCGCCAAGGATGAACAAGGTTGAACAAGGAAACGGCCTTTTGATAATAATTTTGAATAATTTAAATTTTGAATAATTTAAGAACGGCCTTGTGAAGATTCGCTTGATCCTAAGGCAAGACCTTTTTCAGTTGAAAAAGAAACAGCTTTATGTGAATTTGTCGTTTAGTCGAGATTTGACAAGAATTGAAACCAAATCAAACTTTTTTACCTATTTCTCATTCATTGGTATTTTTTCTTACCAAAATTGACCTGGCATTATTTTGGATATTAATCTAAGCTATTGCCGAGTGACTTGATAATCTACTGACAACATTATTCAGCCATTTTTTTTTATACTTTTTGAAAATATAGACTATTGACTAAAACGAATCTCTACCATAACGACTTTGTGACTAACAGAAAGAACAACAACATGGAATGTGTTCTACCATATGCTAGACTGAAGAATTTGGGAAATTCATGCTACATCAACGCTGCTTTACGGGTAAAATATTCATTTCATTAAAATATTAGCCGTTTTGGAATTTTACCTCCATTTCATTGTTCCCAGCCTTTCTAGTCCAGAAATGGCACCCAAAGTATGAAAACAGTTTCAAGGAGAATTCAGGTAATTAGCCGAGCTAGCAAAATTATTCACTAGTATGTCGATATGCAAACCTGTCCACTTAGTTAACCTTTTGTTTCGAAGCTACTCGCCTGGAGCTACTTTCTGAAGTGCTACTAAATTAAAATTTTTTAAACAAAGAATTAAATATATATTTTTCTCTTTTAATTTTTGTTTACAAAAAGAAACGACACTGTGTTTAAATTTTTTCCACTCTAAGCTTATTTTTTCCTTCAATTCTTGTACGGCTTCGTCGTTCAGCTCCTTAATAAGGCTTGAGCTGTCTTATCTTCCTTAAATTGGAAGAGATTAGAAATTATATAAAAAAATAAGTTTTGAACTGAAACTATGGAGCAACATTAAAACTGAAAACGAACAGAAATAATTCTGTTTAAATAAAAAGATCATGGCAGTGTTGTTTCTACATTAAATTGTAATAGAAAACGGTAAAATTCTACTTTAGCTACTTTTGGCTATGTTGGAAAGGGGTTAGGCTAGGAAAAAGAAACTCTCAGGGTTGGGTCTACAGGCTAAAGTATGTCCCTGGAAGGGATTATGAAGTACCTGCCTCCACTCCTTCTCCTTCTAGAGGGTCCCGACCTTTGATGACCTTTAAAAACCTGCGTGTTATAATAGTAAAACCTTGAAACATAGATCTTTTGCTTAACCGAGGTACAACAAAATTGTTTTCACCTTTACAACTTTAATCAATCCCAATTTATAAGGTTTTAAAGATATGCAAAAACATTTCCTAAATTTGAAAAAAATACATTTATAAGGCTTAAAATTCTACTCAAATAACAGGAATTGTATTTTCGGAACTAACGCCAGATGAAAAGAAACTGATAACTGAAAATGAAGGTAAAATGCTGTTTTGTCAAAATTTCTATTTTAAGAGGTCAAAATAGACCTGTCATGTAGGCAAATTTCACGACCCTCGAGACGGAGAAGGAGTGGAGGTAGGTACTTCAAAATGATGGCCGGCATTTACTCCCCCCCCCCTGGCGAATACCCCTCACTCCCCCCCCCCCCCGCGCAAAACCCCCCGTGGAAAATAAGGCTTTCCAAATTTGAGAATTTTATTTAAGTTTTATTTTTTTATTTCCGTAGGGGGAAGGGATTTTGGTGCTTGTGTATTATGCACCACTCACTAAATTTTGTGCTGTGCAAAGCTCGAGAACAAACCTGTTTCTTCGTTAGTTTTTTTCGGCTTAGCATGAGACAGCACAAACAGAAGTGACAGAATATATGGAAAATATATAATTTGGGCTATATATTTGCACATTAGCGGGGGGATGGTAAAGTATTTGGACAGTTTGAAGTCAGAAAACAATTCTTTCTAGGTATGGCCACATAAAAATTACAGAAGAATAGCGAGGTATCTGGAAATTTTGTTAACTAAAAAATAAAAATGAAAAAAATCCCAGTATAAAGTATATGTGATGTTTCATTTAAGCGTTTTCTCCAAGTGTTAACTTGTTTTTTTTCAATGACCTTTTTTTCCAAGTATTAAGTACTATTATTAGGTTAATGTATTGTTTCATTTAGGTTTTTTATAATGATCGCTGATCAAAGTTTATGTTATTTGTGCCTTTCATTTATGTTATTTTACTATTTTCATGGCTGTATATTAGGCTTTAAAATACACTTCTTAATATATCTATTTATTATGCATAATACATGTACAAAACAAATATTGCATGCAGCTCTGATATACTTCAGCCCCTTCCCCCTAATGTGTAATAATGTAGCCAAAACTTATTTATAAATTAATGAAGAAACTAACATAAATCTGGTGCGTTCTCGACCGAAAACTCACGGAATGGGTATTTCGGCTCTTCATTTTTTCCTAACGTAGGTTTGACGTTCTGATGCATTTTATTCCTACGCATGCACAAATTACAGTTCTCGCAATACTCTCGAACTTTTGCACCCATTCTATCAAATACAAAGATACGACTTACTCGATCTAATGTGTTCTCCATAAACATGTGACCACCAATGAGTAAGTGATCATGAGCCAGTTTTATTGTCGAATCTACTAGGACACTTGACAAGACTATTTTAGCTGTTCTAGGGTACCCTTTGTCCTTGCCAACGCCTCCTAGCGGATAACAATAAAAAACACCTTCCTTCAGAAACAGGCCGTCAAAAATTTTCAACAGCCAAGACACAAAATTATTATCTGTCACTCCCCATGGTACGGAACTCTTTCCCGCCCTGTCGACTTCTGGCACGGGACTATTGTGCACTCTGTCGACTATTTGCCTTTCTGGAACGGAACTCGTTTCCACCCTGCCAACTTCTGGCACCGGACTTTTTTCAGCCCTGTCGACTATTTTTCTCTCTGGAACGGAACTCTTTTCCGCCCTGTTGACTTCTGGCATGCTCTTTTCCGCCCTGTCGACTATTTTCCATGGTACGAAACCTGCAGGGTTTTCGAGGTTTTTTGCTCCACCGCCTACCTCTCTCTTCGCCCATGGGAGCTCAGACCTTCCTTTCCCAGGATCCTCTGAACCCGTTAACCGCTCAGACCTTCCTTTCCCAGGATCCTCTGAACCCGTTAACCGCTGGTCCTTCGGTCGACCGTCGTCCGCCCCTTCACCAGCCTCATCTCTCTCGAAACAGCGCCTCATTACGTTGGTTCCTAATAAATTTTCAGTTATCGACTCAAGGTACTTGATGACCTTCTGTAATTCGGGATCTTTTCTTTGAAGTTTTGCTACCTCTGACAATTCCAACCCTAAATAGTCTATTTCAACACCAGCTGCTACAAATTCTGCTTCTTCTTCTGTAAAATTTAATGGGCGACATTCCTCAATTATTTCCGGACGCGATAGTAAATCCGCAGGGTGATATTTTCCAGACAAAAGTGACCAATGGAATAACTCGTTATCTAAGATTAAAGCTATTCTATATAGCTTAGAGGAATGATCTTTACTCCTTCTTAAGTAAGTTAGAGCTTTACAATCAACTAAGAGATGTGTCTCTTTACCCCAAATATAGTGCTCAAAGTACTTAACTGCTTGGACAACACCATACAATTCTCTTGACATATTATCCATTTTCCCAAAATTTAAAGAAAGAACTTTACTGAAAGTTGATGTAAGTCTAAATCGACCAGGATCATCCTTTTGCATGAGCAATGCTCCGCAAGCGATGGCACTTGTGTCGACTGCAATATAAAAGATTTTTGAGTAATCTGGGAATGACAAAAATATTGTTTCTGGATTACTTAATTCCTGTTTTAACTTCGTAAACTTTCTGTATTCACCTCTCTGTGAATTATCTACTTCTCTGTAAAGTGAGACTTCTTCTCTTTGGAGTCTTATGGTAGCGCTAGCCGATTATCTGAGTTCTTCCGTTTGAGGGCGGATAGAGTTTCTAAACATCTCCAAGATCGTATTCAGAGTATAAATGTTTATTCATACACAAAATACAGGGAATCCACACAATGCAAGGACAGATACAGAATTTCGAACTGACTCAAATAATCTAAATTGGTAACTTATATTCAGCACAATATGCAGATACACATCCGAGCATTTGACAGAACTGTTCTATTTTAATCTGTCAACTTCCAGAAATTATAGCAAATATTCAGAATTAATTTAGTTATCAAGGAAATGGGATTTTAACTAGGAAATGAACCTTTCGACATACACTTAGAATTTTAATTATTGGTTTTAACCAAGAAAACCTCTTTCCAAAGTTTACATAGGAAAATTTTTAATAAACATTTGTATTTTGGTCTGAAACCCATCCATGATAGTGATAATAGTAATCACTTGGGATTCTTCATATACTAGACAAGTCTTTTAACTGAGCATTTTGACATAGGCTGTTACACAATGCCTATTATGGATTCCCTCGCTATAGCTTGCAGCTACTAATTCAAATTGCTACAGTTCAGTTTCTTCGGTGTTAAACAACCTAGTAAATTTTATTAGGCCCACATTGTTAGGGGTGACGTTTATTGCCAAATATCCAAATTAAGGGCTCTAAAGTTTTTCTTCCCGTTGGAATGACCCCTCTCTGTATTTACTAAGGCTATTGTCTCGATGCGATCTTCACGGGGAAAAAAAACCCGACATCCACGATATGGCTAATATGGGTGTAAAGGTCATTTGTGATAAAAATAAATTTTATATTTAGACTAAGGATGCCATTCTGGATATATATTTGCACATTAGGGGGCTGGGGGTATATATTCTGTAAATATATAGGTTCCAAGATATTCAAGAATTTCTTAGGAAAACTGGACTAACAAGGAAAGAAGTGAAGGTAAAGGTCCCCCCCTGCAAAATGTGTTTCATTAAGATTCCTTGACTTTTTGGGTGTGTAATCTCCCTTATTTGAAATGCAGACACATTTTCATAGGCTCGCACCTTTTGATGGGCAACATTAAACATAAGGAACCTTATTATTTTTAGAATCAGCACAAACCGCCAATTCTTTGACGGACTATTTGGTATCAAAATTCTAGCTTTTAAAAAAATAACATTTCTACAAATATTGAACTTGTTTTGATTAGTAAATATATACAAATTTAGTGTTATTTCAAGTCTAGTAAAGACTCTTGGGAGCCATACGATCAAGGATTTGATATTTTCCAGGATAATTACGGATTTTACTGGTATTAATTCATTTTGTTGCGTCAGTTATTGATTTTCAATGAAGAACTGGCTTATAAGAATTCTAAGAATTTTTTTTAATCAATAGGGAAATATAAACAATTTCCTTAGTTTATTTTTTAATATATGCCTTTCTTTTAAAGATAGGTGAGCAAGTTATTGTTCTAGATGTAATACCTATATTTACATTTTCTTTATTACTTAGGTGACTAGATTCTATGGTGAACACGATGAGCCTTATTTGATGCTCTTCGAAGAAAAGAAGGATGAGGAGGTAAAACAAAACATTGGATACAGTTAATCAAGAAAACAGAATAACGGCGTTTCAATGTTAATCAGTGTTAACTTTCCGCTGTGCTCAATGAACAAAGGTCTGCAAGCTATAAATTTTAAGCCCAAATTTCTGATCTTCGAATAATAGTTACTAAATTTTATTACTATTTAATAGTTTAGTAATGCCGAAATGAAGATTATAAATCTACGGTAGTGTGTTAGAAAGAGATAGTGATTTAGAAAGAGGTAGGGATCAATGCAGACTGAGTGGCAGAGCGTCCAAACACAAATAGAGACAAGCCTCCCACGCCACCGCCACCTATGGTCCATAACAAAGTGTTTGAAGTCTCAGACGACAAAATTATGCGAATTTTTTTCAAACAGTTCGTGGTAACGAACTGTAAGTAAGGAGTGACCTGGCTCAATACTAACCAAAACTCAAAAACGGAATATTGATACCAATAGGTATATCAAAAGAATTTGATTTTTATGTTGATTTTAAATTATAAGCTTTATTAAGTTTAGTAGTAACAATTAAAGGTTACGAGCCTGAGAAAATTTGTCTGATTTTCGAAAAAAGAAAGAAAGACCCCCTAAAATTCATACAATTTTAACGAAAATCACACCATCAGATTGAGTGTATTAGAGAACCTAAGTGTAGAGTTTTCAAGCTCCTACCTACAAAAATTTGGAATTTTGTACTTTTTGCCAGAAGAAAGATCACGGATGCGTGTTTATTTGTTTGTTCTTGTTTGTTTTACCCAGGGGTAATAATATCGATCTAGTGGGCCTAGAACGTTGGGAGAGTTCTCATTCTAACGGAAATAAAAAGTTCTAGTGCCCTTTCTAAGTGACCAAAAAAATCGGAGGGCAACTAGGCCCCCTCCCGTGCCATTTTTTTTTCACAAAATCGTACGATCAAAATTCTGAGATTGCTATTTTGTTCAGCATAGTTGAAAGGCCTAATAACTATGCTTTTGGAGATAACTTGACCACCTATAGTCCCTGAGGAAAGGTCCTTAAGTTATAAAACTAGCCCATTGTTTACGTATAATATTTGTATAGTATTAATATTTTGGAAAGTATGAATACATTTTTTGGGTGGGGAGGACGAATTTTTTCCTGGGGGAACTTTGCGCGGGGAGAATTTTCTATGGAGAAGGAATTTTCCAGAGGATGAAATTTTCAGGGAAATTTGCCAGAATTCCTATACGAAATTTCTTTATGTCTTACTTTCTCTTTGGTGACTCAATTTTAGGCGTGGAGGTGTTAAGCGTAATTTTCCAGGGTAAATTTTCACCAGGATTGAATTGTCCAGAGGATATTTCAGTGGGGAGGGTGATTTTTTCCGGGGAGGTGGAGCCATATTTCCTGGCATTATTTAAAAAACAATCAGAAATTTTTAAAAAACAAGTTTTTTCAACTGAAAGTAAGGAGCAACATTAAAAATTAAAACGAACAGAAATTATTACGTATTTGAGTGGTATTACCCCTCCTCAACACCTCGCTCTTTACGGTGAAGTTTGAATTTTGTCACAATTCTTTAAGAGCGACTCCTGAAACACAGCAGTCATTTAATTGGAACAATAATAATCTCTTTTCAAAGTACTAAAAAACGTTAGCGGAAGGAGCAAGGCGTTGATCATATACGTAATAATTTCTGTTCGTTTTAATTTTTAATGTTGCTCCTTACTTTCAGTTGAAAAAACTTGTTTTTTTTTATAAACAAACATAAATCAGCGATACCCTAACTTATATATATATATTTGTGAATTTTTGTATTAGAGAAATTAAAATTATTAAATTGTAATTCAATATTGTAATAAATTGGACTTAATCAAAAACTGTTATTCTGCTGTATTTATACGATTTTCTCATAAATATTTTCACTGAGGATAGAAATTATAAATGTTTGTTTAAAGTTTCCATGTCACACTTTACTTCTGTCAGAATTTTGTTTTAATTGATAACTGTTTACACCAAGGATAGACGACCACCCATTATTAAATTGGGTTAAAAATTAAATTGGGTCCGGATATGCCAGCAATTTAACTAAAAGCTAAAATATTGCAACTTTGTAACATTTGCTTTGTTCTACTAACAGAAGTCATAATTGTGATTTGACGAGAAATTATAAATGTTTGTTTAAAGTTTCAATTCAACTCTACTTCTTTAAGATTTTTTATTTATTTACTAATAACTGTCAATAACAGTTTTTTAAGCTGCATTAAGGGGGGAGGGGTCAAGTTTGAGAAGAAATACATTCGCTTTCAGGTTTAATAAAATTGTGGAATTACAATTACAATTTAAATGTTGTAAGTAGTATGTTACCTTATACTTCTACGAGACATATAGCAATTACCATGTTATTCTATAGAAGCTATAGGAAAACTTTTCTTTAGAAGCTCTACACCTTTTCAAAGAGAGTGAGTATCCTCTCACACGGTCTTATACTTCTATAGAAGCTATAGCAATTACCATGTTATTCTATAGAAGCTATAGGAAGACGTTTCTATAGAAGCTCTTCACCTTTTCAAAGAGATTCAGAGCTCCCTCACATGACCTTCTGGATTTGCTCGGAGGTATAGCAAATTCAATGTTATTCTGGACCTTGTATGCACCTTTTTCAAAGAGAGTGAGTATAACTTGATTGGTGATTGGGATTTGAATAAAAGGAATAGTTTTCTTTACAATTCGCATTAGTAAGAGAATTGAATTCAAAGAGAATAGTTTATTTGCGAGGATATTACTAGAGAAAAATGAGTAGTGCATTTACATTATTGAAGATTTATGATGGAGCCGACAACAGCAGCAGTGATACACGAGTGCCTAATGTGGCTGTGGAAATAACCGCTGGTTGTAGAATATGTCTGGAATGGGACACTATGCATGCTAGATACGTGATATCATTAAGCAAATTTAAGTAGGAGGAGCAGCTATGTTTTGCTGGAAAAGTTAATATTCTCCATATAAATAAACTTCGGTCAGCATTAGATGTCCTATCGAAATATATTGATGAGAACGAAATGCATCAGTGAATATTATTATTGTAATTATGTTCAATAAAATTGTTTCTAAATCAATGGTATTTTTTTCTTTCTATAGTAGACTAGCGTATATTTTTTAGAGTAGAAAAAAATTCTGGTTAGTCTGAAGTTGGTTGGGAGAGAGTTAGGACTCTAAAAATGGAAAGATTCGAGAAAGATCGAATCATGAATCATTACGTGCGCGCACGTAACCTCGTCTAAATTAACCTAAAAAAAATGAAATAAAGCTATGTCGACTTTGCATGTCTCTCTCACTATATATGCGCCGTCGTGGTGTGTAACCAATCACCAATCAAGTTATTGTATGCTCGTTTGGAAAGGAAACACCCCAAAGAGACACACATAGCCCAAAGAGACACACATGACTCCTAAGAGACACAAAAAGTCAAAAGAAACAAACACAGACCAAAATAACTCAAACAGCCCAAAGAGACACACATAGCCCAAAGAAACACAAACACACCTAAGAGACACAAACAGCCCAAAGAGACACAAACAGATCAAAAAGACTCAAACATTCCAACTATACAAAAATCAAACATAGACGAGAACAGCAAAAAGTCACACACACATCAAAAATATAAAAACTTAGACAAAAGATACAAAACACTACCAAAAAGACTCAAAAAACCCAAAGAGAAAAAAAAACATACCAAAAAGACTCAAACAGCCCAAAGAGACACACAGCCCAAAGAGACACACACTGCCTCAAGAGACACAAGCAGCTCAAAGAGACACAGACAGCCCAAAGAAAAACACAACCCAAAGAGACAAACACAGACTTAAAAGACTCAAACAGCCCAAAGAGACACATACAGACCAAAATGACTGAGACAACCCAAAAAGACACACAGTCCAAAGAGACACACACAACCTAAAGAGACACACACATCACAAAGAGACGCCCACAGCCCAAAGAGATACATACAGCTCAAAGAGACACATACAGCTCAAAGAGACGTACACGGCCCAAAGAGACGCACACATCCAACAGAGAGACACAAAGCCCAACACAACACACAGAGACAAAAGAGTCACAAACCTACCATAAAGAGACGAACTACCCAAAGAGACACATAGTCTAAAGAGACACACATAGCCCAAAGAGACACACATCTGCTAAAGAGAGATACATACAGTCCGAAGAGAGACACAAAGCCCGAAGAGACATGTCACCGACAACACAATCACCTAATATGAACAATAGGAGAATTCCATTTGTCTGTCCCGATATTGATTGCTATGTTGGTGCTTTGAGTCCACGTCAAATAGGCAATGGATTGGACTACTACAAGGGTCGTACTACAATGTCTGGCTATGGTCTTGGTAACTGGTTTGCTAGGTTATTTCGTTCTGCACTACCCCTTGCCAGAAAATATCTTGTACCTACTGCATCAAATTGTGCTGCCTCCACACTACAGGACTGGGGATCGGGCACGAATTTCAAGGAGAGTGTTAAGGAAAATATTAGATCTTCAGCAAGAACCGCTGGTGAACAATTAAAATCTTGACAAAATGGGGAGGGATTGAAACGGATGCTTTTGCATCATTCACTCATCAGCCTTCACCCAGGAAGGAAGCAAAGGACATCAACAAGGACTTTGAGAAGGAATAAAACAACGAAGGTCAATAAGAAGAAAAAGAAAAAGATTGTTAGATCGAAGAAGGATTTCTTCTCTTAAGATGACATATCTCCCCCACAAAGAATCATATCCATTAATCAGTTCCTCATTGAATCTATTCAATGCTGAAAATGTTGATGTCAGTGTCAAGTATGGCTACTATGAACAATTTCATCCCCAACAACCCCTCTCAGAGAATATACTCTTTCAAATATTTTCCAATGAAGACTATTTCATTGATTTGTCGTTAACATTTATTGATTTAAATGTTGCTGCGAAGAAAAAGTCAGACAATACAGACCCAAATGCCGGCGATGGTCTCTCCTATGAAAACTGTATTCTACACAACCTATTCAAGCAAATTAATGTATTTATTAATGGTACATTGGTGAGCACTAGCAATAATTTATCAAACTATGCAAGCTACATACAATTTATGATGATGACGCCAAAGGCGTAAAAAGGAGATGAGAGGACAATCATTGGGCTATTGGAGTAATACAAACAAAAAAAAGAAAAAGAACAGCGACAATCTAACCACAAATATAAACACTAATAAAAAAACGGATAAGACTGTGATGTGGGCCCAACCGAAAACTAGCATCCTGACTGATCTTCGCTTGCACCATTTCAAGCGAGGACAGAATTTCTGTTGCACCATAACGACCAACAAGGCGCCTATTGCGCACAGCAAGCGGCAAATATAATAGGAACTTACAATATGTAGGTTCCATTGTAACTGAATACCTTTGATACAAAACCACGAGAAACTGAACACCCAAGCACCTGAATCCTTATTCAAGAGATCGGTGATTATCTGATCCCTCATGCAAGTCAACCCTAGCGCATCTCCAACCTCGGCAAGCTCTGTTTTTTCACTATTATTCAAATAAGATCGTTCTTCTCCACGTCCGAAAACAACAGGTTATGAGCTCTGTTGCATTGGCAGTGGAAAAGCTAAGAGCCAATGGCAATAACATTAAACTTCTTGTCCCCCCTACAATCACCAATCAACATCACATTGCCGTTGACTCTTGCAAATATAACGATTCATCATTTATAAATTGAGAAATCCCATCAAAAGTGGCTTTGACCTTTTTAAAGAAAGGTAGTGCCGTTGGATGCAAGACGGAATCCCCCCATGATTTTAATTTTTTCGGTCTATCTAGCCTTGCGTGCAAAGTGAATGGTATACCACTGTACACTCTATCATTTGACAAACAATCCTATAGAACTCTGTACGAGTTGACCATGCAATCCCTTTATCATGATTCTCAACTATTTGAAAATGGAATAACCGATTCGATGTTTTCAAAAAATCATTGGGCTATTGCTTTAGACTTGTCTGGTACACATGATATGGGTACGGTAAGAAAAGGGAATGCTTATTTAGAGTGTACAAATGCCGATGCTCTGGCTGAGAGTATCATGCAAATATCCCTGAGTCAAATTGAAACTTATCTGTATATCACACCCGACTGTAGTGTTCTACTACAATTCGTACCATGAACACCGAACAAATAATCGGTGTATTTATTATAAATCCATGCATATCTCAATACGAGTCCTATTGCATACCTTCGGAATTCATTGAAAAGAATCCAAGTGTTAACAACACCCTGATCATTGTTAATAGCAGTCCATCGACTTTGAAGACCGGTCATTGGCTAAGCATCTTTCAAACAGCGAAGAATATTGAATTTTTTGATCCTCTTGGCCTATCGTATAAATTCTACGCTCCATACATCAAAACTTTATTGAAAGCAGTGGGAAAACCATTGTTCAAAATCAACGAAGAGTACAAGATTTAACGACAAAGACATGCGGCTTTCATGCTCTACTCTTTTTCATGTTCAGGTGTTGTGGTTACACCTACAAGCAGTTCCTTAACATCTAAGTTGACTTACCTCGATTGAACGACTATCTAGTGGAGAATATACTTACAATTTTATTTAATATTTATTTTTGTGCCCTAATAATAAATTTTTCTAAATATTTTTTTGAAATTGTTTATTAATAAAAAAAATTATATAAATGATAAAACGACTTTTCTACTCTTTAGATTTCATCCACTACTAGGTATTTGTCGACAACAACTAGTGCAGGTAGATTATCTGAATTCACATTTTACTGATCCTGATGTACTGCAATGTCAGGGTCAAAATTACTACAGTAGAGTGTGACTTCACTTTTATCATATCTCTTTGTATAATCAATCATACTATTCTTATTCATTCTATAGAATTCCCATGTTTCAATTTGCTTATTTGAAGCAATTTCACAAACAGTGTCCTCAAGTGTCGAATTACAGTCCGTCACTGCCAAATAAAAATCAGTAGGCTTATAATCGTAGCCCTCATTGTCTTCACAGCGATGACGTAGAAACCTTATTCTTTTGTTGTTCCAACAGTTGAATCGTTGACCCGGTTCCTCCTCCCAGCACAATCTAAAACCACGACGATACCAATCTCGTAGCAATAGACTAAAATCACGGTTAGGATTCTTTCCAATCATACCGGGATATGTATTCTCCCACTGATTACATTTATCATAGTGACAATTGGAGCATAGGTGACCTCTAGGATGAGAGTCACACACCTCTTCAAGACAGGAATTACAACCTTTAATTTGTAAATCATCCTTGAGCACCATCTTTCTCATGAAAAAAAAGTCCTAAATTTCTAAACTAATGTTTAAAAGCATATCCACAATATCATTTTGCCGTGTTGTGATCAATATATCAATAAATTGAATAAAAGCATTTGGACCACGACGTAGAAGCTTCATACAATAGTCTAATGATGGAGAATCAGTTTTCATTATATCAACAAGCATTCCCCGAGAAAATATCTTCCTTTGAATAGACAGCACTAGAAAATCATCATCTAGAATCAAACATTTTTCCATAAGCAATAGCTTCATCATGATTCGCTTTTTCTCGAATCTATCCATTTTTTAGAGTCCTAACTCTCTCACAACCAACTTCAGACTAACCAGAATTTTTTTCTACTCTAAAAAAATATACGCTAGTCTACTATAGAAAGAAAAAAAAATATCAATGATTTAGAAACAATTTTATAGAACATAATTACATTAATAATAATCACAGATGCATTTTGTTCTCATTAATATATTTCTATAGGACACCTAATGCTGACCGAAGTTTATTTATATGGAGAATATTCACTTTTCAAGCAAAACATAGCTGCTCCTTCTACTTAAATTTGCTTTATGATATCATATATCTGGCATACATAGTGTCCCATTTAAGAAATTGTCTAGAACCTGTGGTTATTTCCACAGCCACATTAGGTGCTCATATATCATTGCTGCTATTGTCGGCTCCGTCAATAACCTCCAATAATGTAAATGTACTGCACATTTTTCACTACTTCTGTCTTCGCAAATAAACTATTCTCTTTGAATCCAATTCTCTTAATAATGTTAGTTGTTAGGAAAACTATTCCTTTTATTCAAATACCCATCATCTATCAAGTTATACACGCTCTATATGAAAAGGTGAACAGCTTCTATAGCCTAGAATAGTGACATAATTTCACCTTATCGACCCTCTAATTCCATTTAGGTTGCCGTATATGGTGTACCCACAGTATTTCCATACACCTATTAGCCCAGAAACCTGTCTGATTGCCCCAGAAACTTGTCTGCTTGGCCCAGAAACTTGTCTTCTTGGCCCGGAAACTTGTCTGGTAGGTTTTGTATAATTCCATATGTAATTGGCATCAATAGCATTAATTAGTCTGGTAATAAACCATGGAAAGCTGCAAGGGAATGTAAAATCCCCAAATTCAATATGTACTTACTACTTTTGGTATCACTTCTGCACAATGGTTCAGTTCAATGATTAGCTCTCGTTTTGGTTGTCATGTCATGATTTGTCTCGTTGTCTCGGTTTGGTTGTCTCGTTTGGTTTTGGCATGTCATGATTAGTTTGTACAAAAGTTCAAATTAAGGCCATCTTGATAATATTAGGACTATAGACTAGCTTTAGAATTTGTATCATAGCTTGAAATTCACTCTTGTAAGAGATAAATAATCGGATTTCCAGAGTTCATATTATGTCATATTTGATCTTCATTTCAAGTGATACTAAAGCATATTTCTTACAATTTAAGACTGTATATTACCCACTATTGGTATTATAGCTGGTGAGATCAAAATGCTGCTTCATAAATCAATCCAATATTTCTATATGCTGTTCAGTTACTTTGCGGTTAATATTAAATATTTAGTTTTACGCTTATGTTTTTAAGATAAGTTTAATTGTATACTGAAAGTTACTAATCTCACAACTGGTGTAAGACTATGAAAAGCTTTATAGATTCGTTTAGTTTTGTCAGGCTACATACTCACTTTTGACACTTAAATTAATAATCCTGTTTTTTTATACTTGACTTTTGTGTTTTCAGTAAAGCGCTAGTTTTGCATAATCATAAAAGCATAGGGAAACATAATTAGTTGGTTTATTTGTACTAGTTATATTAATATATATATATATATATATATATATATATATATATATATATATATATATATATATATATATATATATATATATATATATATATATATATATATATATATATATATATATATATATATATATATATATATATAAAATAGGCTGTGAAGTAATGTGTTTGGGGTTTAGAAACAGTAGCAGTATCTAAAAGTAATCAGGACTGAAATTCAAGAACTTCCCGGTTTTCATTGTAACTGAACCACCGTGTAACTGAACCCCAAGCAACTGATCCCCTGTAACTGAACCATCGTGCAACTGAACCACCGTGCAACTGAACACCGTACAACGGAACCACCGTGCAATTGAATCACTGTGCAACTGAACGTCCGTGCAACTGAACCCTCGTGCTCCTGAACCCTCATGCGACTGAACCCCCTTCAACTGAACCCTCGTGCAACTCAACCCCCGTGCAACTCAACCTAATTTAACTAAACCACCGTGTAACTGAACCACCATGTAACTGAACCCCCGTGCAAGTGAACCATCGTACAACTAAACCACCGTGCAACTGAACCACCGTAAACTGAACCACCATGAAACTGAACCACTGTGCAACTGAACCCTCGTGCAACTCAACCACCGTACTTACATTTGGTAAAATACCAGTTAGAATCTTTACATGTTCAACCTTGTTGGAATTGTTTGCTTTTTTAAGTCTTTATATAAATTACTGTCAAGATTATTTATAATAAATGTTCTGTTTTGTTGTCACAAAAACAAAGAAAATCGGACGTCATAAACTCTTAATTCAAGACTTATTTCTCTCTTTTATGTCTGTTAATTGGGGTTCCCTTCACCCTGTCACTCTCTACGGGTCTAAGCGTTTACCCCCTCCCCCGCGGAAAATTCTCCTCCTCCACCCACGGAAACCTCATCACCTGGAAAATAACCCCCTCGCGGAAAATATGGTTTTCAAAATTTAAAAATCTTCTTTGAGCCGTGTTATTTTTCAGTTTAATTGAGAAGTCCTAAGGGAAGTGGAAAATAGAAATTTATGTGTAAAACTTGCCCCCCTCCTCCGTGCAAATACTTTCTTCTCATGAAAGATCCTCCAGAAAACCCCCACACGAAAAATTTCCGTGTGTTTCCCAATGACAAATACTATCTGTAAGCAATAGACAAATAAAAAAAGCTTAAAAAGGAACTGAAACTTCTGCAATGGGGTTATCTGATTGTTTTGTAGCTAGGACGAGAGGGAGATATCTAAAAGGGTCCATTTCGATGCCAAAACATCTCAGTTCTAATTGAGCCTTCAAATAAATACAGAATTAGCTCTAAAGGAGAGACGACAGGAGGATGGAGGCAGAAATTGTTTGATAATCCCCAGGCATTTCTAGTCTTTTTTTATAAGCCGAAAGTGCTTGGAGACTAACCAACCGCAAGGTTTTTTTTGGGGGGGGGGGGGAGATTTTCCACGGGTAGGTATTTTCTGGGAGGGGGGTATTTTCCGCGAGGTGTTACTTTCCGCGGGGGTATTTTACTTAAGGGATGTTTTTTTGCGGGGGGAGGGGGGGGGGTAAACGGTGGCTCTCACCGTCAACATACTGTAAATTTTTTTTTACCACTTTGCTTATTTTAGCCGCGTTTTCAGGCTAAGTGGGTTCAAACACGGGTTGTTCTCGTCTAGTTTCAAGTTTTGTCTAGTTTTAGTGGGTTCAAAGCTTCAACGCCGTGTTGAATACACCGTGTTGATACACTAGATGCACTGATGCACAATGCTTAATGCACTAGACTAGAACAACCCGTGTTCGAACCTGCTGATCCGTGAACAACCCGTCTTTAAACACGGGTTGTTCGCGTCTAGCGCATCAAGCGTTGTGTAGCAGTGCATCTAGTGCATCAAACACGGAGTTGAAGATTCGAACCCGCTGAAACTAGACAAAACTAGACGAAAAACTAGAAACTTGAAACTAGACGAGGACAACCCGTGTTCGAACCCGCTGAGCCTGAAAACGCGGCTTTTGTTGTATTCATTTTGTGGTATTTTCTACGCTCGTAGTTGTTTATCGTTTCGTTGAAAAAGGTTAATTACCTGCTTCGGTACAGTGGTTCAGTTGCACGATGGTTCAGTTACACGAGGGTTCAGTTGCGCGGTGGTTGAGTTGCACGGTGATTCAGTTGCACGGTGGTTCAGTTGCACGTTGGTTAAGTTGTATGAGGGTTCAGTTTCACGGTGGTTCAATTGCACGGTGGTTCAATTTCACGGTGGGTCAGTTGCCAGGTGGTTCAGCTAAACGGAGGTTGAGTTACACGGGGGCTCAGTTAACTGAGGTTGCGTTACACGGGGGTTTAGTTACACGAGGGCTCATTAAATGGGGTTCAGTTGCCCGGTGGTTCAGTTACACGATGGTTCAGTTGCACGGGGGTTCAGTCATACGGGGGTTCAGTTGCATGGTGGTTCGGTTACACGGTGGTTCAGTTAAACGGTAGTTAAGTTATAGGGGTTCAGTTGCTTGTGGTTCAGTTACACGGTGGTTCAGTTACACGCACACCGAATTTTCCCTATGGGACCGCTAAAGTCTCCCTTTTACTCTAGCTACCCCTATCCTGTACACGCTATAAAAACTAATGTGTATACTTGCCATGTCTTTCTCTTGCTGGATCAGTCCTTTTTGAAAATCTATTGCCATTCCTTGAAAACCAGGTCAAACTATCTCTCAGGGGCGGATCTAGAGCAAAATCTTGGAGAGGGGCAATGTAAAAAGGGCGTCAATGAGTAAAATCTTGGGGGGGGTCAATGTGACAAAGGTGCCGATAATTGACCAAATTGACAAATCTATTCTAAAAAAGGGGAAAAAATAAAAAAACAGGGAAAGAGGGCACCAGAAAAAATAATGGTGGGGGGGGGGGGGCAGGGCCTCCCCGGACCCCCTGAATCTGCTGGTGCTATCTTTCCACCTAAACAGGAAAGAAGATATGAAAAAGATCGAAACTTCCTTGAAATTCCAGCAATTTGTTGTGTTTGAGTATTTTGGAGAAGACACTCCTTTCCCCAAATCCCCCCCCCGCCAGATAAATTTATGTTCAAGCACTTTTCAGGCTCATTTAAGTACAACGTTTTTTTAATGAATTGCGTGGTGAACTTACTTTGCTGAACCAGTTAGAACAAACGTAAACAAAGGTAAAATGTCATCGCCCAGTGGTTTTAATTTAAATGATCTATTTCATAAGACAGTAAATTCAGTTCATAATAGGATTACTCAGGTATGACAAAAAGTGCAATCAAACCAAATCTGTCACCTGGGGAGAATTCAAACAGAAAAGCAATTTCAAGGATTGAATAATGAATGTTTGTTTGAGCAAAGCATATGTTTTTAAAGCTTAAAATTGTCCAACGGACTTTTAACAATGTTTTAGTTGAATTGAGAGTAAAAATAAGATGAATTTTCAAAAAGCAAAAATAAAAGAAATGAAAAATTAAGTAAATCAAAACAGGACTAGGATTGGATGATTCATTTTCCCGTGCTACTACGATTACAATATATCCTACGATTTCTTATATTTTCCATAAAAAGCAAGTGTTCTGGATGAAAATTAGACCATCAAATTCAGCATGTCAAAGAACCCCGTTGTGGAGGAGGTTTCAAGTTCTTATCTAAAAAAAAATGGAATTTTGACTTTTTTTTCTAGGAAGATTACTTCTGTTTTATGCCAAGTGGACGCGTTCTCGAGGGATGAACTGGTATCATGTACTATAGTTCTCGGCAGGAGTGTTACGCATAACAAGATGGCTAAGCCCCTACCTCAATGCTTTCAGCTTTTCGGATAAAATTTGAGTCAGTAAAATAATGGTGCGAGCCGCCACTATTTTACCGGCTGATTTTTTTTTCTTATATATTTATTATTATTTTTTTTTTTTTGAAGCCAAATAGACTGATGGAAATGTATACCGTAAAATCAATGAAAGAAGATAAGTTTCCGTCGGTAAAGAAAAAATGAAGTAAGTTTGATAGCAATATCACCAAAATCAGTCGGTAAAAATGAGCAGCCAGTCTGTTAAATTTCATTGCCCCCCTCCCAAAACATTTGTGACGTGTCTGGTCGGTACCAGACCAAGTCTACGGGAAGAAGTTACTATAAGGCATCTATTCTAAAGTTACCATTAATTTTATATTTTCAAACTATTTTCTTTAACCTGTATCTTACCCTGCTGTGACAACTCAGTCTCCAAAAACATGAAAAAAGAAGATGAAATAATTAAGTTAATGAAAATGTAAAAATAAATACTATAGAATATTCTGGACCATACATTCTGCTTAAATTTTGGAGTATAGGTAGAATATTCAAAATCCCCCCTTTTCTTCACTATTTTTTTTTTTTTTTGTCGTCCTTTCTCTTTGGCTGCTCGATATTGTATGTGGGTGGAATTTTCCGCGAGGATGAATTTCCGGGAGGAATTTTTCGCGGTGGGGAATTTTCCAAGGAGAAAGGAATCCGGAGGGGAATTTTCTGCGGGGGTTGGAGGGGGGTGTGTTGTTTCCGAGAGAATACGCCTAACACCATCCAACCAATTGTCCTAGAAAACCGAGAGAAGGTTCATCAAAGCGAAATTAAATTTGGTTACATTATAAGTAACCAAAAAGATTGTGCCACAGCAACAAGGCATTTTTTGCTATTTTAGGGCACAAACTACAATTTTGCCCCAAATGGAGCCAAGAATTTGCCCCAAATTCTAAGACAACCAATGGATTTAAAATTATTAAAAAAAGACTATATATTGAGCTTCCCAAGTTCAGAGACAGTAGTGCCCCCGTGACACATTCATTCCTAAATTATAACGCAGTCCATTCGAAAATAAACGATGAATATAAAAATTTATTTTAAACCTTTATATAACTATGTTGATTCACTTGACGTTTAATTAAATTGTTTATTATAATGTATAATAAAGCATCAGCCAGAAACGTAGATCCAGCATTTTTAGGGGGGCAAGAAGGGTCCAAATCAGGAAAGTCAAGGGCATGGCCTTTATAATATTTTTTCTCAAAATTATTGGGAGGCAACTTCTCCCACCCCCTTGCCCCCCCCCCCCCCAATTGCTGATGCCTCCAGCTATTGTGGAGGAAGGACGGGTGGTCATCGTTTATGGGGAGAGACAATGCCTGAAAATATATTTTTATGTGCTACTTTTCTAACTCCCCATGAGCCTCTAGATAAATATAGAAGAGGGTTTGGGGAGAGGGAGGTAGAAATTAATCTATAATATTCCTTTAGTTAGACTAAGCCTAAAAAATGGGCGTTCGCCTTCGCTATCAGGAGAGCCTTGGATCTAACAGTTCGTAGAAACAATTGTAAGTAAAGAGCAATCCTTGTCAACAGAAACCCAAAACTCTAAAAATCACAGTTACATTAAAATTACAATAAATTCAATAACAAAATTCATTATTCATGCTTATTCAAAATATGCCAGATGTATTAATCATAAATTTACACATTAAAAGCTGTTTGCACATGAAATTGCATAAATTAGCAGCCGTCAATGCATTTAGGGTAAACTTGGTTATGCTATCAAAAAAGAAGAGAAACTTAGAAACGAACAGAAATTATTCCTTACATAAAGGGAGCTGCTTCCTCCTCAATCCTAAGCTCGCCAATCAAAATTGTGAATTTTTTCTAACAGGTCTTTAAGAACTACTACTCTAACATATATGACCGTTGTATTGAAATGGACAACTACTCCCAATACTACTAACAACTCACCACAGCACCAAGCTGCCTGAGGCCAGCACAGCTACGCACGCTCTTCCTCCATCCCAATTTTTCAAAGCCTCCCTCTTTACACCCCCAGGAAGTTCCCATTTCCTTTAAATCTTTCTTTATGACATCCTCCCACCCCGACCGCGGACGACCTGCTTTCGTTTAGCCCTAGACGACGGGCCGAAAAGGACGATCTTCGGCAATCTCGTTATCCTTCCTCTGCAGAACGTGCCCTGGCCATCTCAACCTTCCTTTCTTTATAGCCCTAGAAAGCGGGACTGAACCACGCTTTTCATACATCCTGCTGTTTGAAATATGGTCAGTCAGACGGGTACCCAGAACAATCCGTAGGCAATTTCTCTGGAAAACATCCAGCAAATCTTCACCCGTTTTTCGGAGCTTCCATGCTTCAAAATCATATTTGACCACTGTAGCTTCCAATATTCTAATCTTGGTTTGCAGACTTATCTTCATATCCTTCCAAACTTTTTTTCAAATATGAAAAAACACCGTGAGCCTTGGGTATTCTACTTTTAACATCTTGACGGCACCCACCGTCTTTACTAGATTTAAAAGATTTTAGATGTTTTCACTTTTGTAACCTAATAAATAAAAAATTATTAAGATTTTAATGAATAAATTTGAGCATATGTATATTAAACTGACAATGCACATTCATTTGTATTTTTTTCTGTAAAATACCAAATTATGTTCTGGTCTTGAGAAGGCATAGGGGTTGTGATCCCTAGCCCTAATCATGTAAATTTCTGCTCGTTTTGAGCTTGACTCGGTTATTTATTTTAATGTCTGTTCGTTTTGGGTTTTATTTATTTATCGATGCTCATTTGTGGTAGTTCTACGCTTGGTAGATTATTTGATTTTATTTTTGCTCATTTTTGGTTTAATGAAGTTTTTACATTTCCTTGAAAAACTTATTTTGTGAAAAAATTGTTTAATTAATTTATGTTCGTTTTATTTTGCACATAGTCTTTCTCAGGGAATCAGGATTGGGAAGCTGACCGCCCTCCAATCACTTTTGACTCTTAAAATGGACGCTAGAACTTTTAATTTCGAATCAAATTAGCTCCTTTAAAATATCAAAGATATTACTAGTCATGAAAGAGCAGCACTGCCTATGATATTGTTTATATGCCCTATTATTACAGGCATGCATATAGTTATTTCGTTCAATTGAAACTCCCCCTAAACGTTCCCTAAAAGTTTCAACTTATTGCCCTTATTGTCATTAGTTACATTAATCGTAGTAGCAGTATTAAAAGTGCGCATAGTGTCTTTTGGCTAGTTCAAAATCCATTGTAATTTGTCCTGAAAGGTTAACTTAATAATGTAAGCCATTACTGGGATTTTGCTTTGTCACTCTTTTGACAGTCTACATGATCATAATTCGTTATGATTTAGTTCAACATCTCCCTAAATCTTTCATGAAAGCTTCAGCTTAATACCCTTAGCTTGTGAGGTAGCAATAGTTGTATTAGCAGTAGTAGCATTAGTAGCAGTATGCACATATCATCTTTAGTTGTTTTTTTTTCAAAATCCGCTTCAACACCCGATGTTCCAAACTTAATACACAAATCAATTCTTAAAATACACTCTTTTTACAGTATAAATGTACATAGTATCTTTTGTTAGTTCGAATCTGCCATCAATATTCTCTCAAATTTTACCCTCACAGACTTAGCCTTAATAGTACCTTATCTTCCTCTTTAAGTATTCTCTGAAAGTTCCAACTTAATACCCAAATCCATTCTTGAGAGTAGTGAGGTCATAAAAGGTTCAAAGACATCACTAGGGAAATTAGCATTGATTTTCAAAGACATCCCTACTCCTTTTCCTATGACAGCCCTCTGACGTCACAATACCCCTGGCAAGATTTCCATTTTTGGCAAGAGTTCAATGTCCTTGGCAAGAGTTCAATGGTTCACCATCTGACGTCAGCCTCGCACCTGTACAATGCGGTCAGCTGTCTCTATCGGACCCCTGTTTCTAGGCAAGATTTCCACCCTTGGCAAGAGTCCAGACATAATTACCTGAAATGTGGTCCGTATAATACAAACGTTTTTAATAACAGGGGGAGCTCTTAACCCCTCACACCTACGCAATGTGGTTACCGGTTCTATTAAAGGGATAACTGTTGCCAAGACTCCGTGACACACCCCTCTCGACTCCAATGGCGCCATACGACTTACCCCGTTTCAAATGGAGAGGACCAATATGCCTAACTTTGCGACAGGAAACCATGGGGGAATCCCTGCTTATAACGTAACGAGAGAAGACACCTTAAGTAAATATTGTGCAACACTGTCACGTAATACTTTATTTTGTCTCGAAGCCCCCAAAGCGTTTTTTTATTAACTTAATGGCGGTACACACTTTATGTATAACTCACTGTGTAGTGAGTATAACTCACTGTGTAGGCACCCTCTGTAAATATTGTGTTTTCCATTGATTCATATTGTAAAAGTGTTATTTTGTCTTGTAGTGATTTATTGAGAAATTAAATGAACTTGAACTTGAACTATGTAAGGTCAGTGCATCTTACGCAAGGATGGCGCAACCATCACTGCCAGATAAAACCATTTTGACATTTTTCGCCCACAAGCCTCTAGACATTTTCTTTTTCGGCGTTTCATTTTTTGCCCGAAACACATTTCATATTTTTCCTTTTTCTACAGTTCTTGACCCCGCCAGGACTCGAAAGATCATTCCCTTCCAATGGTAAAGCGCCCCAAGCAAGTCGTCCATGAAAGCATTTCCAATATTTTGTATCTGGAACCTTATTATAAAAATAACCTATTGCGTAATACCTGAGATTCCCCATTTCTGGCAAATACTAGAATGACGTGTTTACAGCCAAATTTTAGCACGCACTCGGAAAACATCTATTTCCAGAGACATTAGCTCTCAAGGTATTTTTAGTAATACAGGGAAAATGTGTGCTTAAATTATGTAAACACCTAGGTATGAGAGAAGCATCCCAAACAATAAATGTTAAAAACAAAGTATTTGTAAATAAAAACAAATTATTAAGCAATAAAACATAGAAAAAAACACAACAAAAACTAAAAGATGAAAATGCCATACCATAATATACTCAAAAAGAACCATCTATATTAGAAAACTGGGGCTTCTGGCCTACAACCCCGGAGGTTAGGGGAGGGGGGAGTGATATTAGACATGGGTATGGAGTAATAAGGTTGATATTAGATGCAATTTAAGACATATTAAGAGCTGCTAAGGAAAATATCCATTTCTTTCAGTACCTGTTAGATTTTCATCTCTTCCATGGGAAGAATTTCTTAATATCTCCTCCCTAGCTTTTAAGCTGTAGTTCACCCCACAATGGCATTACCTGACCCCCCCCCACCCATCCCTGACAAGACATCACCTTGACCAAGAAATTTTTGAGGCATTTTCCATTAAAAATAATGTCTTTAGATCCCGTGATTCAAGTTTTTGCACCCCAGCCATTCATGATGCCTCCACAAAATACTCTACAACGCCATAGCAATTCTGACACCAGCATCATAGATTCAGACATACAAATAGATTCAGACATACAAGCAGAAAAAGACAGACACTTTAAACATTCAAATCAACAAAGACAAATATTTGGACTTGCAAACACCAACCCAGAAATGAAAAAAATACAATCAGACACACAAACAGAGAAAGACAGACCTTTAGACATTCAAACCAACAAAAACACATTCATGGGCTTGTAAACATCAACCCAGACATGCAAACAAATAGAATTAGACACACAAACAGAGAAAGACAGACACTTTAGACATTCAAACCAACAAAGACAAATTTTTGAACTTGCGAACATCAATCAGACATGCAAACAAATAGAATCAAACACACAAACAGAAAAAGACAGACACTTTAGACATTCAAACCAACAAAGACAAATACTTTGACTTGCAAACAACAACCCAGACATGCAAGCAAATATAATCAGACACAAAAACCGAGAATGAAAGACACTTTAGACATTCAAACCAACAGTGAGAAATACTTGGACTTGCAAACAACACCACAGACATGCAAACAAATAGAATCAGATACACAAACAGAGAAAGACAGACAGTTTAGACATTCAAACCAACAAAGACAAATACTTGGACTTGCAAACACCAACCCAGACATGCAAAAAAATAGAATCAGACACAGAAACAGAGAAATACTGACTCTTTAGACATTCAGACAAACAAAGACAAATTCTTCGACTTACAAACATAAACCCAGAACTGCAAACAATAGACTCAGACCCATTCAAAGAGAAGGACAGACACTTTAGACATTCAAACCAACAAAGACAGATACTTGGACTTGCAAACACCAACCTAGACATGCAAACAAATAGAATCAGCCACATAAACGGAGAAAGACAGACACTTTAGACATTCAAACCAACAAAGGCAAATACTTGGACTTGTAAACATCAACCCAGACCTGCATAAAAATAGAATCAGACAAACCAACAAAGACAGACATATACTTTAAACAATCAAGCCAACAAAGACAAATGATTGGGCTTACAAACAACAACCCAGGCATGCAAACAAATAGAATAAGATACACAAACAGAGAAAGACAGACAGTTTAGACATTCAAACCAACGAATACAAATACTTGGACTTGCAAACATCAGCTCATACATGCAAACAAATAGAATCAAACAGATAAACAGAGAAAGACAGATGCTTTAGGGATTGAAACCAACAAAGACAAATTCTTGGGCTTGCAAACATCAACCAAGACATGCAACCAAATAGAATCAGACACACAAACAGTGAAGGACAGGCACTATAGACATTCAAACCAAGAAAGACAAATTCTTGGACTTGCAAACACCAACCCAGAATTGCAAACAAATAGAATCAGACACACAAACAGTGTAAAGACAAACACTTTAGACATTCAAACCAACAAAGACAAATTCTTGGACTTGCAAACATCAACCCAGACATGCAAACAAATATAATCAGACACACAAACAGAGAAAGACAGAGACTTTAGACATTCAAACCAACAAAGACAAATACTTGGACTTGTAAACACCAACCCAGACATGAAAACAAAAATAATCAAACCCACCAACAGTGAAAGCCAGACACTTTAGACATTCGAACCAACAATGACAAAAACTTGGACTTGCAAACACCAACCCAAACATGCAAACAAATAGAATCAGACACACAAACAGAGAAAGACAGATACTTCAGACATTCAAACCAACAAAGACAAATTCTTGGACTTGCAAACACCAGCCCAGACATGCAAACAAATAGAATCAGACATACAAACAGAGAAAGACAGACACTTTAGACATTCAAACCAACAAAGACAAATTCTTAGACTTGCAAACACCAACCCAGACATGACATCAATAGAATCAGACACACAAACAGAGTAAGACAGACACTTTAGACATTCAAATCAACAAAGACAAATTCATGGACTTGCAAACATCAACCCAGACATGCAAACAAAGAGAATCAGACACATAAACAGAGAAAGAAAGAAACTTTAGACATTCAACCCAACAAAGACAAATTATTGGGCTTGCAAACACCAACCCAGACATGCAAACAAATAGAATCATACACAAAAAAAGAGTAGGACTGACACTTTAGGAATTCAAACCAACAAATACAAATTCTTGGACTTGCAAACACCATCCCAGACATGCATACAAACAGAATCAGACACACAAACAGAAAAACCCAGACACTTTAGACATTCAAACCAGCAAAGACAAATTCTTGGACTTGCAAACATCAACCCAGACATGCAAACAAATAGAATCAGACACACAAACAGAGAAAGACCGACACTTTAGACATTCAAACCAACAAAGACAAATACTTGGACTTGAAAACACCAACCCATATATTCAAACAATAGGAATCAGCCACGCAAGCTGAGTCATAAAGACACAATAGAAATTAAGACAAGTAATGACAGAATCTTTAAATTGAAAAACCAAGCCCTGAAAAGGAAACAAATTGAAAAAGACGAAAAAACAGAGAAATCCCGACTCTATTGACAATAAAACCAACAAAGACACATACTAGGACTTGCAAACACCAACCCAGACATGCAAAAAATAGAATCAGAAACACACATAGACAAAGACAGATACTTTAAACATTCGCACCAAAAAAGACAAATTCTTGGACTTGCAAACACCAACCCAGACATGTAAACAAATAGAATCAGACACACAAACAGAGAAAGACAGACACTTTAGACATTCAAACGAATAAAGACAAATTCTTAGATTTACAAACACCAACCCAGACATGTAAACAAATAGAATCAAACACACAAACAGTGAAAGCCAGACACTTTAGACATTCAAACCAACAAAGACAAATTCTTGGACTTGCAAACACCAACCCAGACATGCAAACAAAAATATTCAAACACACCAACAGTGAAAACCAGATACTTCAGACATTCAAACCAACAAAGATAAATACTTGAACGTGCAACCACCAAGACAGACATTAAAACAAATATAATCAAACACACAAACAGAGAAACACAGACATTTCAGACATTCAAACCAACAAAGATAAATGCTTGGACATGCAACTACAAACCCAGACATACAAACAAGTCGAATCAAACCTATAAACAGAGAAAGACAGGTACTTTAGACATACAAACCAGCAAAGATAAATTCTTAGACTTGCAAACACCAGCCCAGACATGCAAACAATAGAATCAGACCCACAAACAGAGAAAGACAGACACTTTAGACATTCAAACCAACAAAGACAAATTAATATACTTGCAAACATCAACCCAGACATGCAAACAAACAGAATCAGACACACAAGCAGAGAAAGACAGACACTTCAGACATTCAAACCAATAAAGACAAATTCTTGGACTTGCAAACACCAACCCAGACATGCAAATAAATAGAATCAGACATACAAACAGAGAAAGACAGACACTATAGACATTCAAACCAACAAAGACAAATTCTTGGACTCGCAAACACCAACCCAGACAAGCAAACAAATAGAATCAGACATGCAAACAGAGAAATATAGGCACTTTAGATATATAAACCAACAAAGAGAAATACTTGGACTTGAAAACACCAACCCAGACATGGAAACAAATAGAATCAGACATGCAAACAGAGAAAGATAGGCACTTTAGATATACAAACCAACAAAGACAAATACTTGGACTTGCATATATCAACCCAGACATCCAAACAAATACAATCAGACGTACAGACAGAGAAAGACAGGCACTTTAGATATACAAACCAACAAAGACAAATACTTGGACTTGCAAACACCAACCCAGACATGCCAAAAAAAGAATCAGACATGCAAACAGAGAAAGACAGGTACTTTAGATATACAAACCAACAAAGACAAATACTTGGACTTGCAAACACCAACCCAGACATGCAAACAAATTGAATAAGACATGCAAACAGAGAAAGACAGGCACTTTAGATATACAAACCAACAAAGACAAATACTTGGACTTGCAAACACCAACCGAGACGTGCAAACAGATAGAATCAGACATGCAAAGAGAGAAAGACCGGTACTTTAGATATATAAACCAACAAAGACAAATTCTTGGACTTGCAAACACCAACCCAGACATGCAACCATATAGAATGAGACACACAAACAGAGAAGGACAGACACCTTAGACATTCAAACCAACAAAGACAAATACTTGGACTTGCAAACACCAACCCAGACTTGCAAACAAATAGAATCAGACACACAAACAGAGAAACCCAGACACTTTAGACATTCAAACCAACAAAGACAAATTCTTGGACTTGCAAACATCAACCCAGACATGCAAACAAATAGAATCAGACACACACACAGAGAAAGACCGACAATTTAGACATTCAAACCAACAAAGACAAATTCTTGGACTTGCAAACACCAATCCAGACATGCAAACAAATAGAATCAGACACACAAACAGAGAAAGAAAGACACTTTAGACATTCAAACCAACAAAGACAAATATTTGGACATGCAAACACCAACCCAGACATGTAAACAAATAGAATCAGACACACAAACAAAGAAAGACAGACACTTTAGACATTCAAATCAAAAAAGACAAATACTTGGACTTGCAAATACCAACCCAGACATGCAAAAAAATATAATCAGACACACAAACAGACAAAGACAGACACTTTAGACATTCACACCAACAAAGTCAAATTCTTGGAATTGCAAACACCAACCCAGACATGACAACAAATAGAATCAGACACACAAACAGAGAAAGACAGACACTTTAGACATTCAAACGAATAAAGACAAATTCTTAGATTTACAAACACCAACCCAGACATGTAAACAAATAGAATCAAACACACAAACAGTGAAAGCCAGACACTTTAGACATTCAAACCAACAAAGACAAATTCTTGGACTTGCAAACACCAACCCAGACATGCAAACAAAAATATTCAAACACACCAACAGTGAAAACCAGACACTTCAGACATTCGAACCAACAATGACAAATTCTTGGGCTTGCAAACAGCAATAACAACGTGCAAACAATAGAATAAGACACACAAAAAGAGAAACACATACGAATTATAAGTCCCAAACTCCAATGAGAAATACTATGACTTACAAAGACCAACCCAGACATTTACACAAAACGAACCATACCTACAAACTGAGAAACACAGACACCTTTGATATTCCAACAAACAAATAAAAATTTTTGGACTTGCAAACACCAACCCAGACATGCAAACAATAGAATCAGACCAACAAACAGAGAAAGACAGACACTTTAGACATTCAAACCAACAAAGACAAATTCATAGACTTGCAAACATCAACCCAGACATGCAAACAAACAGAATCAGACACACAAGCAGAGAAAGACAGACACTTCAGACATTCAAACCAATAAAGACAAATTCTTGGACTTGCAAACACCAACCCAGACATGCAAATAAATAGAATCAGACATACAAACAGAGAAAGACAGACACTATAGACATTCAAACCAACAAAGACAAATTCTTGGACTCGCAAACACCAACCCAGACATGCAAACAAATAGAATCAGACATGCAAACAGAGAAAGACATGTAAATTAGATGTACAAACCAAAAAAAAAAACCACTCGTATGTGAAAATACAAACACTGGCATGGAAATATATGTGAAAAAACATGAAAGGAGACACAGGTATGCACTATACATACCCATACAGTCAAATATAAATACATTGACTTGCAAACACCGATGCAACTATGTCATAAAAGACAGACCGACATGCAAACAGAGAAAGACAGGTACTTTAGATATAAAAATCAATAAATATAAATAATTGGACTTGTGAACACCAACCCAGACATGCCAAAAAAAGAATCAGACATGCAAACAGAGAAAGACAGGTACTTTAGATATACAAACCAACAAAGACAAATACTTGGACTTGCAAACACCAACCCAGACATGCAAACAAGTTGAATCAGACATGCAAACAGAGAAAGACAGGCACTTTAGATATACAAACCAACAAAGACAAATACTTGGACTTGCAAACACCAACCGAGACATGCAAACAGATAGAATCAGACATGCAAACAGAGAAAGACAGGCACTTTACATATACAAACCAACAAAGACAAATTCTTGGACTTGCAAACACCAACCCAGACATGCAAACAAATTGATTCAAAAAAGCATTTTAAAAAATGTGGGGCCCCGGGGGCACTGGGGGGGGGCAGGGGTCATTTGGGGTTTCGAGGGCCCTTTCAGGGCTCGGGGGGCCTCGGGGGGATAGGGCCCTTTGGGGTTGGGGTAGGGGGGCCGTTTGGGGTTGGGGTAGAGGACACTGTTCTCACAGCACTGTTCAAATGGAACTTGCGTATTATAATGACCACGGAGTTTCACCCGAAATAATTTTCTAAATCATCTTCTAAAATCATCATCATCTTCTAAAAAGTCTCAAACTGTTTCGCCCAAATCATCTTCTAAAATGTCTCAAACTGTTTCGCCCAAATAATCCCTAAATGTAATTTCTGCGTGTTCCTTTTGTTTTGGCATCCCTGCGCTGTCACATTTGAAATTCCTAGAAAACCCTTTTCCGCGTTAATCTCTTCATCTCATAGGTGTTCCTAGCTACACTATTAAGGTTTCGATAGAATATCAATTTATGTCTCTGACTTAAAGATCAGAGAAGGTTGATAAAAATAGAATATCAATTTATCTCTTTAGAGTCCCGTATAATTCCTAGGAAACAAGTGATGTCATTTCTAATTCCCCTTTCTTGGATCAATAACTCCCCCTAGAAACAACAAATTAATTCCCCTTTCGTGAATCAATAATTCCCCTCGATTATGTAAATCAATTCCTCGGAAATTCTCTCCCCTCGATTATGCAAATCAAGTTCACAGAAATTTAGTTCCCCTCTTGTGGATCAATACATTGTCTATATGGTTAGGCACATGCGCACTCAATTGTAGGTGGCAGCACGGTGTTCTCGTCGGAGATATTATGCCCTCCTACTTACCATCAAGAATCTGTGATAACCACAGTTTATAGAATTAGCAGTATGATCATACGCTATATAGTTATATATAGTTTAAGATAATTTTATGGCCTGTTGATTAGCGGTTATTATTTTTATTTATTTCTTTTTTACTCTTCGTATTCGGAGGAAATAAAAAGTTTGAATTGAATTGAATTGAATACCCTATCTCACCCATTATAAAAACCTGGACCAAGGTGCGAGTGCTCCAGAGAAAATTTTTGCAGATAGAAACATTAGATCTTTTCACGGGTAGACAAGTCAGATTTCTCTTGGACACGAAACAAGTGGAAACCCGCTATTACGAATAATGCACTTTGTAACCATTTCTCATTGATTGACGAAAACAGACTAACCCGCTCATGCAGAAAGAAGTGGGAGGAGTTTTTTGTTCGTACCGAGAATGAAGACCAGAAATGATCTGCGATAAACTTACTTGATAATTCTATAAACTGTGGTGACAACCATGCAACTCTTATTGATAACATTTTTACATCTGAAAATTGCCTCGATACCCATATTATTTTGAATGATACATCTGGTGATTGTGTTGTTGTTTCTGACTTCTCTGGATCAGGAGTGGAACGTCATAAGAGACCAAATAAAAGTTTTAAAATGATAATTAACCAGAAAAAGATAGATGAGAGGAAAGTAAAAATAGAGATATAGATTGGAATGATGTCCTAAATGTTGAAGACCCGAATGAGTCAATTGTTTTATTTTATTGTAAATTTAACCAAATATTTGAGCAAGTATGTCCTATGGTATCAAGAAAGAGTGAGGATTTACCTTGTAAACCATGGGTTACTGAAAGCCTGTTAAAGAGTATAAAAGAAAAAAAAAGATTGTATAAGGTGAAGATGCAGTACCCAAATGATATTAATATTAAAAAAAATTTTAAATAGAAAAATCGGTTAACTCTTGATCTCAGAGAAGCGGAAGCAAAATATTATCAAAATGAATTTCTTAAATGTGATTCATCTCGGAAAACATGGAAAATAATAAATGAAAAAATAAATAATGTTAAAACAAGAAATATTCCATCTCACATTACAAGTCAGGAAGAAGTCAAGATAAGTGATGAGAGAGGGATGGTGGAAGCATTTGCTGACCATTTTAGAAAAGTTGGACATGGTCTGGTGGATCAAATTTCTGCTGGAACACATAATCATAGAAAATATTTACCAAATAAAGTAGATAAGACTATATTTATGTACCCTATCCGGTTCTCGGAGTACCAAAAAGCCGTTACTATTTTGAAAAATGGATTTTCGACAGGGTGTGATGGTATATCGACTTCTTCGTTTTAAGAATTAGCTGGTATATTTCTTCAGCCGCCTTTATATATTTCTAATTCTTGTATAAAAAATGGATTTTTCCCAGTTTGTCTTAAATTAGCTAAAATTTTACCTTTGTTTAAAAAAGGTGATAAAGATAACCCAAACAATTATAGGCCTATTACTATTTTATCGCCTGTTTCAAAAGTTTTTGAAAAGATAATAAATAGTAGATTTATTTCATTTCTGGTAAAGAATAAGTTTTTTCTCCTAATCAGTTTGGTTTTTTGAGTGGTAGATCAACAGAGCAAGCAGTAGCTGCTTTACATCCTTTCTTATCAGAGGCTATGGATGATAGTTATTTGGCGGCAACTATTTTTTTTGACATGAAAAAGCTTTTGATACAATAGATCATGCAATTATTTTTGATAAGTTGGAAAATATAGGAATCCGTGGAATAGCTCTGGATTTAATGAGATCGTGTTTATCCGAAAGAAGTGTTAAAGTCCAAGATTGTGAAGAATCTTCTCATATTTTTCCGTTAGAAAATATAGGGGTACTGCAGGGATCCGTATTGGGGCCGATACTTTTTTTTATATATATATCTTCCAAGTTGCATGCCTTCAGGTGATGAGTTACCAATATTGTTTGCGGATGATACAGTAATTAGTTTGAAGGCGGGCAACGAGGAGGACAAACGATTGTCCCTGGAGATTGTTGCTCTGAATGTAAATTCTTGGCTCCATGCTAACCGATTAATACCTAATTTGGAGAAGTCGAAATTTATGGTTTTTGGGAGACGTTTGAGGTCAGTGAGGCGTGTGTCATTTCAAATTATTAATATTGGAGCTTCCTTCATAAAAAGAGTAGATTTATTTAGGTATTTATGTATTTATATTGATTCAACTCTGTCGTTTAAGGCGCAAATTAGTAAAATTAAATCAACAGTGTCCAGGAATTTCGGTTGTTTCTATAGATTAAAGTTTCTATTTCCATACCAAACCATGGGAACTTTATATTTTTCATTAATTGAATGTTATTTCCAGTATTGCCCGAGCGTTTGGATGTTGACTTTCCCTTCACATTTACGAGGACTCTAAAATCTTCAAAAAAAATCACTAAGAATCCTGGACCATTTTTTAGCACACCCCAGGAAAACAAAAGATTTAATCTGAAATTGAAACATACTATCTATTTCTTGATATTCTTGATTTACAACAAATTTTTCACCTTAATTTGGGCATAAGATTTTTGAAAATCCAACATAAAGATCATTTTTTCAATAGTATGAAACTTTTGGTTGAAAATAAACATAGCCATTTATCAAGAGCTAGGATTAAGTTTCTTTTCCTGTTTGTTAAAGTTAAGAGATCAAGAATAAGTTTAAGAAGTCACTTTCCTCAGATTGCGAATAAATATAAGTTATTTAAATTAGTAAGTGAATCACCATCACTATACATATACAAAAAGAAATTGAAAAAGATGGTCCTTTCGGTCTACAGTAGCGGGGATTGATTGTATTATTGATTTATTTATAAATTGTTAAGTAAATCCCATCCCTATATCAGTGATTTGATAGTTAAATTATGTTTTCTTCTTGTTATTTTTTTTCTTTAAATTTATTTTAAAAATTGTAATGTTCTTATCAACTTTTTTTTTTTTTTTTGGAGCTATGTTAGCGGGAAGTGTAATTTCCTTTTCCTATTATTTTTTGATAAAGGGGACATTATGAGAGTCCTATCTTCTCCTTTTTACAAAATTTATGTATATGTTTTCGTTAAATAAAAGTCAAGTCAAGTCAAGTCAAGTCTTTAATTTTTTCAGAAATAAAACCAATCGACTTTTTGATAGTCTCAAGATATATTAATAAAAATCATTGACTGTCTAAATAAATTTATATTTTATAATTGTAATATAATTAGGTACTGGTTAAGAAAGCGGTAAACACGCGATAAGTGAAGTTTCGTTAATGCTAATAGAAGAAAACAAAATAGGATGAAAATATTATAGTTTAGAAGAAAATTTCGGCAATATATTTGCACATTAGGGGGGGGGGGAGATAAAGCATAGCATTTGTTAAATACGTAACCTAACCTGTCATAAATGTGACAATAACAACTTCCGAAAAATGAACAAGCATCAATAAATAGCTAATGATACACCTAGGGTTTGAGAATGAAACAGATATTTAGGCTCAATTTTTATTTATTGTAAAGGCGGTTATGAAAATATTGAATTTATTTTTAGCTACTTTGGGGTCACATCACTGAAAATGTTGAATCAACGGTACAAAAAGGCGGATTAAATTAAGTTACCTAACCTAGGTACCCCCCCCCCCCCTAAAATCCAAAAAACAAGAGTTTAAATATTGTAAACGCAATGACAAACCACGGTTTGCAATCCAATTCTCTATTGAAAGAAACCCGTTTGACTAGTTTCTTAAGCATCTTCCCTATATAATATATAGCGTGGTTACCGCTTTCTTAACCAATACTTATAATTATAAATACAATTATAAATAAAATTTTTATTGATTTTATATTTTCAATATTAAAATAAAAATTTTAGCAAAATTTAAAAACGCCTGTTGAGCTTGAAGCTGGTAGCATTTGTAATTTGTGTCTGATAATCCCTTTTACGGCTCTGCAGATTGCAGTCTTAATTTTAAAACGAAGTACAATAATGATTTTGTTCAAATAAAAAAAAAACCTGAACAAAACCTGATCATCCACTTCTGTCAATTTTAACTCATTGTTAGTCTATAATGTTGCCTAGTTACAGTAGAAACACGGTTTGGAGGATGACTTTGAACAAATAAAAGACCAGCATAATCCTTTGAAGGCCTACATGGAGAAATTCCGATCGAAACGATGTCAAAAGCCTAAAAATGACGGAGTCTATCCCTTTCCAAGGAAATATTAATAAAGCGAGTGAATATGGTTTGTAATGATGGAGGCTAGAAGGGAGGAAGGGTGTTATGGAGGTGGGATGGCAGGAAGGTATAGGACAGGGACGTAATTTCATCAAAATTCTGGGAGAGGCAAAGTTGGAGGCTATTTTTCGAAGTTAATAAAATGACCAAGTAAGAAATGAAAAATAAGCCATATAGTAACATAAAGGCAAAGATATACTAAAGAAAACTGATCTCTTTCCGTCGATGCTTGATTATGTAGACCTATCTTAGTTTTGATTAGATTTTCGGTACTTATGCATTATACGGTAGTCTACCCAACGCTACAGCTATATACTGTATAAGGAAACACTAAAGGAAACCCGTCAACCGGGTATTTGCAATATAGAAATAGATCGTAAAGCGTAATTTCTCTTTGAGTTTGCAATATTTAAACTATTGTTTTTCGGGATTTACGGGGGGGGGGCACCTAGGTTAGGTTAGGCTACGTATTTAATATATGCTTTGCTTTACCCCACCCCACCCCGCACCCCTACTGTGCAAATATATGGCCCAAATTTGTATCTAAACTAGTATATGTTCATACTATTCTATTTTATTTCATTAGCATTAACCAAACGTGACCTCTTTCGTGGCTACCGTATAATTCATAAGAAACAATTTTCAAAGACACTAAATATCATCTGGGGGTGGGGGACGGAAAACTGGGGTCTCGGTTGTTGTAATTGCCGTCCTTCCAATAGCAAATTACGCCCCTGGTACGGTGACTGTAGTACGGTGACATATACTGTAGTATATGTGACATGTAAATGATATTGTTGAAAGAGTCTAGTATGTTGTTTGGCTGTATTGTCTTTTTTTATAATCTATATATTACTGTTATTATTTGTTGTTTTAGAGCTGAAGAGATCGGACTGTATTTGCATGCTAGCAAAATGTCATTTTTTTCGTAAGTATAGCGTTTAAAAATAGTAAAAATATTTTTCTGTTTTTCGTGCAAGGCGGTATCATTGTCGGAACCAGGGGAGGGGCGAGGCCCCCCCAACGTAGTCTAAAGTAGTGTAATATACTTACTTAACGTAAGTTTGCGTCAATTAAACTTGCTCCTATCGCAAGTTTATCGGATCAACCTATTTTGCGCCCCCCTCCCCTTAAAAAAAAATCCTGTATCCGCCCCTGGGTGGTATTCAGTGGCAGTTTAATGCCTGGGAAAAATCCACCATCTTAACAAGAGAATAAACAAGGACAAATGAACTTGCATTTTTATATCATTTTCAAGCCCATACTCAGGAGACGGGAGGCCTTTGAACTTTTGGCCCTCCCATAAATTGTAACATTTAACTGTTAGCTCCGTATATTCTTTCAGTTTCTGGCATAATTGACATATCTATGCTTGCTTCCGAATTTTGATCGTACAAAATTTTGCCCCCCTCCCCAAAAAAAAGAAACTGATTTCTATATATTCCTTTCCGCAGCCTCCACTTATAGCACGTATATTTATAACACGTACATTACAACACAATGGACAATACAAAAAAAGAAACAACGCTCCACAAAAATAATAAGAAGAAGAAAAGAAGGGTTGTCAATATTCAAAATACAATCAATACAAAAAAAATGAAAAATTGGAGGTTGAACATGTTAGAATACTTTTAAGGTTTTCATAGCCAAGAGGGAAACTATCAGCTTAACCGTTTTTTTTTTTTTTTTTTTTTTTTTTTTTTTTTTTTTTTTTTAATAAGAGAAATGTCTACGCTAAAAAGCAGGAGTATTCAAAAAAGAGCAGGCAAAGGAGCGTAATACCTTAGGTCCTAGAGTGCGTATGAGTATTTTCACAGAGACAGCATGTAATACCTGGAGTTTTATTTTTTACCAGTATTTAGATGAGGTTGGTTCTTATCATCCTCTTTGATTACCAAGAATATCTAATCATAACTGAAACCGTAATTTTCTCTTTTTTTTTTTTTTTTTTTTTTGGTTATTTCAAGATTACGAAGTTGTTACAAAAAGTACACTTTTTTTTAACGGTATAGCTTTTTTTTGTCCATACAAATTCAAAAATTAGCAATATGTTGATTCCCAGAAGTAACTACACTTTCAGGGGAAAGCTATACCTTCTTAAGCTGTTTGGTGGCTTGTGTTTTTAGCTTTTTTTCCAGCGACGTTTCTTTTTTTTTGCACCAAAAACTGCATAAGTGCACATGGAGGTCTTTTTCATAAGAAAATTGGATTCGCTATTTTTTTATGATCTTTTAAGATATAGGCCTATATGGTTGTGTAACTCTCCACTTAACCAATTTAAAGAATCAGACACCATTTTCACTGTCCGTGGTACTTATAGTAATTTTTTTCTCAAGTAAGCTCAGTGTTATATTAATTAGCAATATAAGTACCGACTTTTCTCTAGATTTATGATATCAATAAAGCGTGGGGGAGGAAAAACTCTAACCTACTTACAATTCTGAGAAAACGATAAAGGGTTCATTAGCTGAATAAATAAGGAAGCATAAGTGTTTGATCAGCCAAAATAATTAATAATTGTGTCGGGCTTTTACAAAGTTTCAGGGAAATAATAGAAAAGAAATTAAATGGAGGTGAATTCAAGAAAAAAAAATATTTGTATAAATGAATATGAAAGAGAATATATGCTGAATACTATTTATGATAATCAAACAGTTCGTGGTAACGAACTGTAAGTAAGGAGTAATGCGGCTCAATAGTAACCGAAACTGCAAGAAACAGAGTCTTAATAATAAATAGACATATAAAAAAAGTCGAATTTTTGATGCTTATTCAAAATATATAAAATTCATGAAGTTTAATATTACCCATCAAAAGTTACGAGCCTGGGAAAATCTATCTAATTTTTGAAAAAGGGGGAAACACTTCTAAGAAATCAAATGATAATAATGAAAACCACGCCATGAGATTCAAAATATCAGAGAACCCTACTGTAGAGGTTTCAAACTCCTATGTACAAAAATGCGGAATGGGGATTTTTTTTTGCTAGAAGCAAGATCACGGATGCGTGTTAGTTTTTTTTTCAGGGGTGATCGTATCGAACCAGTGATCCTAGAAGATCAAGAGAGGGCTTGATGGGGAAAGGAGTTTTCTATGGGAGGGGAGCTGAATTTCCTTCACTAATTAACAAACTATTAGAAATAAATAAAAAACAAGTTTTTTGAACTAAAAGTAAGGGGCAACATTAGAACTTAAAACGAACGGAAAGTTTTACGTATATGAGGGGGTTATTACTCTAATTAAATGCTCCTTGTGCATCAGGAGTCATTCTAAAATAATTAGAACAAAAATTCAAACTTTAGCGTAAAGAGCGAGGTATAGAGGAGGGGGAAACCCCCATATGCGTGAACAATTCCTCCATGGAGAATATCTCCGATGAAAAATTCCACGCGGATAAATTTTCCTGCGGAAAATCCCCCCCCCAGCCACGGTAAAAAAATCCAGATAATTCCAGCCCTGCAGATAATATCCCCTGGACAATTCCCCGGAACATCTCTACATGTAAAATTGAGTCGGCAAAGAGAAAGTAAGACGAATAAAAAGAATTTCATTTAGGAATTCTGGCAAATTCTCTCAGAGTGGAATTTCCCATGGGTAGCTCATCCCAGGAATCTTCCCTCCCTGTAAAAAAATCTACCAAAAGAAAATCCCCCCAATACCCCCTCCCTCCCCCCGAAAATGTCCGCATACTTCCTAGTAACCAATACTGTACGTAAACAATGGGCAACTTTTAAAGCTTACAGCCCTTTCCCGAGGGGCTCTGGGGGATCATGCTATCCCCAAGGACATAGTTATTGGACCTTTCAGCTATGCTTAAGAAAATCTGTATCTCAAAATTTTGATCGGGCTGCTTTGGGGGAAAAGGGGGTGTGGGACAAGGGAGCTAGTTGCCATCCAATCTTTTTGGTCACTTAGAAAGGGCAGTAGAGCTTATAAGTGTCATTCGCATGAGTCCTATTTCGATATTCTAAAACTATTAGTTCAATCCGATCACCTCTGGAAAAAATTATCAGGCATTCCTGATCTTTCTTCTAGAAAAAAAAATGTAAAATTCCGTGTTTTTGCAGATGGGAGCTTAAAACCTTTACAGTAGTGTTCTGGGGTATGATGAATATAACGGTACGATTTTCATTAAGATTCCTTGACTTTTTTGGGGTGTCTTCAACCTTTTTCCGAAATTAGTCAAATTTTCTCAGGCTCGTAGCTTTCGACGGATAACACTAAAATTAATGAAACTTATATATTTGAAACCATCATAAAAAGCCAATTTTATAGGTATCTACTGATATTAAAATCCCATTTTTTACACTTTCAGTTACTATCGAGCCGAGTCACTCCTTACCACAGTTTATAGAATTAACAGTATGATCATTCCCTATCTCACCCATTATAAAAACCCGGACCAAGGTGAGAGTGCTCCAGAGAAAGTTTTTGCAGATATAAACATAAGCGGCA